>NC_060182.1:61232897-61532897 GCF_021184085.1 Oncorhynchus gorbuscha
TATTGGACGGCAAGGGTTGCTACACCTGGGAGGAGATCCTGGCGGGAAAGGATCGCCTTCCATGGGAACAGGTGGAGGCAGCTAGGAGAGCAGAGGCAGCCGGAGAGAGGAGCCGGCGATGTGAGGAGGCAGTGCGACAGGTACGAGAGGCAGCCCCCAAAAAATTTTGGGGGGGGGCAGACGAGGTGTGGTACTAAGCCAGGTAGCAGACCTGAGCTCACGCCTCGTGCTTATTATAAGCAGCGCATTACTGGTCAGGCACCGTGTTATGCGGTTAAGCGTGTCCATAGCCCGGCGCGCTGTAGGGCAGCCCCCCGAAAGTGCCATGCGAGTGTGGGCATTGAGCCAGGGCGTATGGTGCCTGCTCAGCGGGTCTGGTCGCCGGTACGCAGTTTTGGTCCAGGTTATCCTGCGCCGGCTCTGCGTGCTGTGTCTCCGGTGCGCTGGGAGGGTGCAGTGCGTCCTCTGCCTGCGCTCCGCTCGTGCCGGGCAACTGTGGGAGTGGAGCCTTAGGGAGAGGTGCGTGTAGTAAGCACTAGATCTCCCGTGCTTACCCACAGCCCGGTTCAACCTGTGCCTGCACTCTGGAGGGTCCGGGCTAGAGTAGTTGTCCAGCCTGGGGAAGTGGTGCCAAGGTTGCGCATCAGAGCTCCAGTGCTCCCCCACAGCCCGGTCTTTCAGGCTCCTCCTAACACCAAGCCTCCTGAAGGTCTCCCCAGCCTGGTGGTTCCTGTGGCAGCCCCACGCACCAGGCTGTCTCTCTGTCTCCTTCCTGCAGGTGCTCCCGCCTGTCCGGCGCCGCTGCCGGAGCGTCCCGCCTGTCCGGTGCCGCTGCCGGAGCGTCCCGCCTGTCCGGCGCCGCTGCCGGAGCGTCCCGCCTGTCCGGCGCCGCTGCCGGAGCCCCTCAGCCCGTCCGGCGCCGCTGCCGGAGCCCCTCAGCCCAGGGGCGCCGGAGCCCCTCAGCCCAGGGGTGCCAGAGCCTCTGTCCCGAGGCGCCAGAGCCTCTGTCCAGAGCTTCTGCCCCTCTGTCCCGAGCTGCCCCTCTGTCCAGTGGGGTCATTGAGAGGGGTTGCCATGGTCAGAAAGCCACGGAGGCGGACAATAAGGCGGACTAAGACAATGGTGAAGTGGGGTCCGCGTCCCGCGCCAGAACCGCCACCGCGGACAGACGCCCACCCAGACCCTCCCCTATAGGTCAAGGTTTTGCGGCCGGAGTCCGCACCTTTGGGGGGGGGGGGGTACTGTCACGTTCTGACCTTTATTTCCTGTGTTTTGTATTTAGTTAGTATGGTCAGGGCGTGAGTTGGGTGGGCAGTCTATGTTTGTTTTTCTAGGTTTTGGGAATTTCTATGTTTCGGCCTAGTATGGTTCTCAATCAGAGGCAGGTGTCATTAGTTGTCTCTGATTGAGAATCATACTTAGGTAGCCTGGGTTTCACTGTGTTTGTGGGTGATTGTTCCTATTGCTGTATTTGCACCAGATAGGACTGTTTTAGGTTTTCTCACGTTTGTTGTTTTTGTTAGTTATCTCATGTGTAGTTTCTTTATAAATTAAAGAACATGAATAACCACCATGCTGCTTTTTGGTCCGCTTCTCTTTCACCAGAAAACCCTTACAGTAAGTGTGTTCTGATCATATAACATTTCAAACTTTGTTCCCTTGTCCCTAGTGAAGTGCCTCAGCTTTCTGTAGGTACAATAACTGATTTCTTAATATTCAGCTCAATAGCAACTATTTTACAACCAAGATATTTGATAAGGCATTGAGATATGGAGCAGCACGCACACGAAATGGCCCTCACAGGCCACTGTGAGGGCATAGGCCTATAGGTCTCATGGGTAGTAGCCTACAACTGCAATGCTTTTTAAAGACATTACATTTACTGTTGGATAAATACAAGCCTACTAGCAGTGAGTAGTATATTTAGAGTTAGCGATCTAGTTAATGTGTAACCCCAAATGAATACGCCTATGATATTAGTTAGTGCACAAAGATGTATGGAATTAATCTCTGAACAAAAGAATCTGGAAATTGACAGTAAAATATAGCAACTACAGTCTAATTGTCAACCCAAAAGTCATGACAATTTCTGGTCATGCATTCCCGCTTTGACATGTTATATGAACTTATTTCCTGAATACATCAGTAGTCTATTTATTACACTTCTTAATAAAGAACTGTGAATGACTTTATAAGATAACTCGTGATTTGGGTCCAACCAAATCCTGGCCTGGTGCCACCAACTGTAAAAGTTAGTGGCACCAGTGACACCAGGGGAAAATGTTAGTCTGCAGCCCTGTAATAGTAATGAACACTGAGGGTTGGTGATGATTCGGGGGATCACATATGACAGGCACTCATTTGAAATATAGCCTAAGCCGTTTGCTTGGGTTTTATAATGTATAAGGATGAAGCAGACAGAATTGTTTTTTAAAATTATTTTATTTCCCCTTTATTTAACCAGGTAGGCTAGTTGAGAACAAGTTCTCATTTACAACTGCGACCTGGTCAAGATAAAGCAAAGCAGTGCGACAAAAAGAACAACAAAGTTAGACATAAGCAAACGTACACTCAATAACACAAAAGAAAAGAAAAAATCAATGTAGTGTGTGAAAATGTACTGTAGAAGAGTAGGGAGGTAGGCAATAAATAGGCCATAGAGGTGAAATAATTACAATTTAGCATTAATACTGGAGTAATAGATGTGCAGATGATGATGTGCAAGTAGAGATACTGGGGTGCAAAAGAGCAAGAGGATAAATAACAATATGGGGATGAGGTAGTTGGGTGTGCTATTTACAGATGGGCTGTGTACAGGTACAGTTGCTAAGCTGCTCTGACAGCTGGTGTTTAAAGTTAGAGAGGCAGATATAAGACTCCAGCTTCAGTGATTTTTGCAATTCGTTCCAGTCATTGACAGCAGAGAACTGGAAGGAAAGGCGGCCAAAGTAAGTGTTGGCTTTGGGGATGACCAGTGAACTATACCTGCTGGAGCGTGTGCTACGGGTGGGTGTTGCTATGGTGACCAATGAGCTGAGATAAGGCGGGGCTTTACCTAGCAAAGACTTATAGATGACCTGGAGCCAGTGGGTTTGGTAATGAATATGTAGTGAGGGTCAGTCAACGAGAGCATACAGGTCGCAGTGGTGGGTAGTACTGTATATGGGGCTTTGATGACAAAACGGATGGCACTGTGATAGACTACATCCAGTTTGCTGAGTAGTGTGTTGGAGGCTATTTTGTAAATTACATTGTCGAAGTCAAGGATCGGTAGGATAGTCAGCTTTACGAAGGTATGTTTGGCAGCATGAGTGAAGGAGGCTTTGTTGCAAAATAGGTAGCCGACAGACACAGAGAAGAAAAGAAGCACAGAGTGACAGCAGAGAAGATGCTGAGACAGACAGACAGCTCAACAGGGAGTTAAACAAAATGGCTAGAACAGAGGCCCAGTTATAGTGATGAGTTGTATCTCCAGTGTGTTACAAATTTGCATTGGTTTTAAACATGAGCTGGTTAAACAAGAGGAGGACCATGTCTCGCCAGTCACTGGTACAGGAAAGGTTGAAAAATGCTGTACTGTCTTGCCAATGTTATGGGTCAGCACGACTGCTTGTGTCTAAGTAGGGTGTGTAGGGTCCCTCCAGTCTGCTTTCCGCCCCATCAAAAGTTGTCAATGACCTCCTCACCTCTGCTGATGCTGGCGCCGTAAACATTCTGATTCTCCTCGACCTGAGTGCCGCGTTTGACACAGTGAGCGATCAGATCCTCCTCATCAGGCTTGAGGGTCTAGGTGTTGAGGGACCTGTACTGTCCTGGCTACAATCATACCTCACAAACCGGACCCACTACATCTCCCTCAATGTCCACACCTCAGATTCAGCTGCAGTTACACAGGGTGTTCCCAAGGGCTCTGTGCTAAGTCCCTTACTCTTCATCATCTACATCAGCCCCCTTGGTCAGATCCTCCGTCACTTCAACCTTGACTTCCACTACTATGCCGATGACACCCAGTTCTACAACAGCACCAAATCCCTTCTCAACCCACCTCTGACCCACACTGAATCCTGCCTCTCTACAATAAAAACATGGATGCAACAAAACTTACTCAAGGTCTCAGTGATAAAACAGAACTCCTCCTCATAGGCACCAAATCCAACCTCCCCAAAACTGGCAACCTCACCATTGACACCCCTGTCTCTTCCTCTTCCCAAGTCTCTTCCTCTCCCCACACACACAACCCTGGTGTCATCCTGGACTCCACCCTCTCCTTTGACCACCACACAAGACAGACTGTCTTCTTCATTCTTCCACCTCTGCAACATTGCCAAAGTCAGGTCCTCCCTCTCCCATCCTCTCCCATCCTGTCGCTGAAACCCTCATATATGCACTCATCTCTTCCCGTCTTATTGACCACTGCAACTCAGTTCTCTCCGGCAAACAACTCAAGCTCTCTCCATAAGATCCAAATGGTTCAAAACTCTGCAGCCCGACTCCTCACCCACGCTAAGACCTGGCAGCACATCACCCCTTTCCTTTGTGAACTCCACTGGCTCTCTGTCTCCCAACACATTGATTACAAGACCCTCCTTCTGACCTACAAAGCCCTTCACGATCTTGCCCCCCCTTTTACCTCTCAGACCTTTTTCTCCCCTACCAACCCACACGTGCACTCTGTTCCACCACAGCAGGCCACCTTGTCATCCTCAGGACGAAGCTCCAGAGCTTCGGCGACATGGCCTTCTCCAGGGTTGCTCCTTGGCTCCGGAACTTCCTCCCTCTGTGACTCTGAATCCATCCCCAACTTTCAGTCCTTTCTAAAGCCAGCCCAATCTCTTTGACAAGGCCTACCCTTAAGCCCCCCCCCCCCCCTGCCACACACACACATACAAGCAAAGAAATACACTACAAAGACACTCCTCTTTCCCCCATACTGAGCATATGAGTTGGCAGCGTGCGCATTGATGTGGGCTGGTGTGGATAAAATGCCTGGGCCGAATTCTTGTCCTAGCCAGCCCATGCCACACAGGGAAAATAAATGGGCTCCAGGAGCAGCAAGTCTGTGACAACCTGATAAAACGTTATAGCGTGCAAAGCTCCTTGGGGATCCGCTGTCTCTATATTAGAAAACACACTCTCTCTGCCTGACTATTGCTGCCTTGTTCAACCTATATTAGAGTGGCCTCCATACTGAACCAATATGTTTCTGCATAATGCAGAGGAGTGGACAGTCTCGTGTCTGCTGTAACCTCTGAATTGTATTTGTCTAATTATGTAACAAATGGCTGTTGATGATTATTGTCTAGAATTGATCATTCAAATGAAATGTAGGGGTTTTTTTTTTGGCCAGTGGAGAGATTTGCCATGATATTTCACACACATTCTGTGTTACAGCCTGAAACAATGATCTTGAAATAGGATTTCTGTGTAGGCGACTAACAAGCATGTATCATGTCAAAGCCCACTGTTTCCTGCCTGTGGCATTCTCACCTTTAGCTGCATGCTCAAACAGACACATAGAGGGTCATATGCCTTCCGTAAATATGTTATGAAACTTGAAACTCATAGGCCATAATATGATTCATTTTAGAAAAATATACTATCAGTAGCATTACCATTATATAGCCTATGTCATCATCACTTGATGGTGATTGTGTAGGGTTTTAGTAGCATAATGGGGAATGGGGTTGTGAACACGGCTGATGCTGGCTATTGTTCAGTCAGTCAGTCATGGATCTGTAGCAGGATGAGATCATGTTTTCTGTGTCCTGAGGTCTAACAGTGATGTGAATAGTGTCTGACAAGAATCTCTGCTACTCAAGGAGAGACTGGTAATGTGCAATAAGGGGATTGTTTGCTCTGAGTGATGACAATCAGTTAATGGGGGGTTGGTCATAAATATGTTTAAATGTGTCATCAATGAGATGCATTATTATTATTAATTATTTTAATTGTTATTGTAGCTTTTTTATGGCTTCGGGCTGATGTGACGATGGGATGTTATTTTGTCCTTTATTAATGGTTGATCATCATAGGATTATCGTCATTGTATGCTGTTTTCATTCCTAGCCATCCTCCTGTGCCTCGCTCCTTGCTGAATTAAACACTTCTATAGCCAAACGGGGATTTACGTTGGCATGATTGTAAGGCCAATTCACCAACCCCATGTGCGTCCCGCTATTTTGAGTAAAATGTCAAAGCGACCCGGGCTGTAGCGTAATTTCTGCACAGCGCATTGTTGTGAATGAGGGACAGGGTGACGTCAGCGCTCGAATGTCAACAATGTAGCTCCTGGGAGAAGGCGTTTCATAAGCGATACAAACAGCAGAGGAGGCTGCACGCTGTTTTTCAAAGGGACAAAACCCGTAACATTCACTGAATAGCAATTGTAATAGTGTAACCACACTTTTACACGTTATAAAACAAAAATATTGATGACTATTGAAAAACACGCGGTTTCAGCAGTTTGGAGGGGGTGCTGCTGAAGTCACCATGTGGAACCATTCTAATTTGTAAGAGACCAACGGAGCGCTGACGTGCAAGAAAACGGGAAAGTTACGGTGAGCTTATTACTGCTTATTACCTATAACCAATTACATTATGGCTTTGGTTTAAAGTGCGTTCCTTTTCCCGATTGCATTGTTCAATTTGCAGTGATTGTTTTATACTGATGTTGCCGCGCATTGCATTACATTTCCCACAAGTTCTTTGTTGACATCCAATCATATTCATACGTAAATGCATAGAGACGCGTGTGTATTTTTTTTTTTTTTTTACTTTGTTAATCAGCATAGCGAACGAATATCCTTCATTTGGCTGTACCTTGAAGTGCTCGTCCCATTGTGCAGAGCGGTGACAGTGCGCTTTGTTGTGGGGGGCATGTTTTCGAACGGTCAAAGCGCAGAGGCTGGGTGGTCGCTGCCTGGTCAACATGACTCTAGCTTCCATAACGATGAGGGCACTGTCATTTTGCGGAAAGGGGGGGCAAAGAGGGACAAAGGATCACATCTCGTAGCTCCTATTCCCGCCCTTGGCCGCGCTAGAAGGACATTTTATTAACGTTTTTCAACGAATTAGTGACTTGCAATCATGCAATATAGATTTTTACTCACAAAAAAACGGGAAATAAATTGCACATTGACAATTTTTGTTTCACGGCTAGATGTCACTCTGCTCCCCACGTGTTAGGCTACAAACACCAATTACAGTTGACAATAAATATTAACATATGTAGATGAATGTCTGAAATTATTATTTTTTAATGATGAATGATTGAATGTCCTAATCTTATTTTTTGGATTAATTGCATTGATTGATTATTTTTTATTTAATATAACGGATTTCGCTTCAGTGCCATGCATGAATCTCGTCTACCCCTTCTGGCCATCTAATAATATTGTAATCTTTCAATCTGGAATGTGGTGTCACTCGCACTCCCTGACCTGTTACTTGAGCAGTCTTTGAACAGCTGCTTCTTTGTTTTAATCTAATCATACTAAGGTCATTTGCTTTCCCTTATCTTTCCTTGTTTATGGTCTCACATGACGGGTAAAGGCGGATTTGGGTGCAATAGCAACTCAAGCACTTGAGAGTGGAACATTTTTAGCACAGCATCTGATTCCGAGGAAGCGGATTTGCATCATTGTTTTGAAATGAAAGGATAGAGTGAGGGAGAGGGGGCAAGGAGAAGGTGGACTTGGACGACCCTGAGTTGTTGTCAGTCTGCCAGAGCCAGTCAATGAACACATTCAACCATGCATGGGGAAGCTAGCTACATGCACACAATCACGCGCCAGGATCATGTCCTAAATTGAATAGAACGTGGCATGTGAGAGATGACTTGTGAACAGTGGCGTGTATTCGTGGATGCCAAGTGAAACCAGGTTTCCCCCCAAAATTGACCAATAAAATAATGTATATTTCGTCACTCTGTGTTTCATGATGTATAATCAATTCGCAAGCGGCTGAATGTATCTCACCGGAGAAAGCATTCGAGCGAGCGAAACAGCGCCCCTCGGTCTTTGTATGTGTTTCAGCCCATCATTTCGTATTATTCTGTACATAAATCCGAGACACTACATTTAGTATATGTTACGTTTTGTATGGTATGTATTAATTTGTGGATTTTCATGGCCCATTTCGTATGATAAATTACAATTTGTATTATATGTTACGAATTTGCGAAATGTACAACATGTTACAAATTTGCTAAATGTATGATATGTTACGAATTCTAGCTAGGTGGCCCGCTAACGTTAGCTATGGGTCAGGGTTAAGTTTAGGATTTAAGTTAAATGGTTAAGGTTAGCTAAAATACTAAGTAGTTGCAAAGTAGCAAGTAGCTGAAAAGCTGCTAATTAGCTAAAGTTGTTCGTGATGAGATTCGAACTTGCAACCTTTGGGTTGCTATATGTTCGCGTAATACACCCACTCGTGGTGCTGTAATAGTGGTGCCAGCTCCTGTTTTCTTTGCGACTTGCAGTAACTCCATGGTTCTAAATCAATAGTTGTTTAGTAGCCCGAAAATGTCGAAAACATTAACTTGTTGACCATGCTCTAGGTCATTTAACTGTTTGTTACATGCAATATGCTTTGTGGACTTCACCAGACAGCGGTTGCTCTAAACTTTTGTGATGAAACAAAGGTGTGGTTGAATTTATTATGCCATTGTGTCTTGTTATTGTCTCGCCCTGAGGCCGAAAGTCAGCAAAAAGTAAACTGGAGCACTGCCTCTGCTATTCCAGCACCATTTCAACTTAAAAATGTACGCTTTATTAAATCAACTAGGTCTAATACAGTGAAAACAAACATAAAGATACCATTAAATGATTTAGTGCACTCAATGTTGCTAAATAACATGTGGCTGTCCATGGTAGCCTAACTCCTCACGTGAGCAACAATGAACAAGTTAAGTTAGCTAGCTAATTAAAGGTGCAATGTGCAGAAATTGCTCTGCCATTTCCTGGTTTATGTGACAAAACGTGGCTGAACGACGACATTATCAACATACAGCTAGCTGGCTGGTTATACGCTGTATCGGCAGGATAGAACAGCGGAGTCTGGTATGCCAAGGGGTGGCGGACAATGCATATATGTAAACAACAGCTGGTGCATGATATCTAAGGAAGTCTCAAATTCTTGCTCGCCTGAGGTAGAGTATCATATGATAAGCTGTAGACCACACTATTTACCTAGAGGGTTTTCATCTGTATTTTTTGTAGCTGTCTACATACCACCCCAGACCAATGCTGGCACGAAGACCGCACTCAATGAGCTGTATTCTGCCATAAGTAAACAGGAAAATGCTCATCCAGAGGCGGCGCTCCTAGTGGCCGGGGACTTTAATGCAGGGAAACTTAAATCCATTTTTACCACATTTCTATCAGCATGTTAAAAAACTCTAGACCACCTTTATTCCACACACAGAGACGTGTACAAAGCTCTCGCTCGCCCTCCATTTGGTAAATCTGACCATAATTCTATCCTCCTGATTCCTGCTTACAAGCAAAAAGTAAAGCATTAAGCACCAGTGACTCGGTCAATAAAAAAGTAGTCAGATGAAGCAGATGCTAAGCTACAGGACTGTTTTGCTAGCACAGACTGGAATATGTTCCGGGATTCTTCCTATGGCATTGAGGAGTACCCCACATCAGTCATTGGCTTCTTCAATAAGTGTATCAATGATGTTGGCCCCACAGTGACCGCACATACATGCCCCAACCAGAAGCCATGGATTACAGACAACATCTGCTCTAAGCTAAAGGCTAGAACTGCCACTTTCAAGGAGTGGGACTCTAACCCGGAAGCTTATAAGAAATCCCGCTATGCCCTCCAACGAAAACATCAAACAGGCAAAGTGTCAATACAGCACTGGCTCCGACGTTCATCGGATGTGGCAGGGCTTGCAAACCATTACAGACAACAAAGGGAAGCACAGCCAAGAGCTGCCCAGTGACACAAGCCTACCAGATGAGCTAAACTACTTCTATGCTCTCTTCGAGGCAAATAACACTGAAACATACATGAGAGCACCAACTGTTTGATCACGCTCTCCGCTGCAGATGTGAGTAAGACATTTAAACAGGTCAACATTCACAAGGTCGTAGGGCCAGACGGATTACCAGGACGTGTACTGTGAGCATGCGCTGACCAACTGGTAAGTGTCTTCACTGGCATTTTCAACCTCTCCCTGTCCAAGTCTGTAATACCAACATGTTTTAAGCAGATCACCATATTCCCTTTGCCCAAGAACACTAAGGTAACCTGCCTAAATGACTACAGACCCGTAGCACTCACGTCTGTAGCCGTGAGGTGATTTGAAAGGCTGGTCATGGCTCACATCAACACCATTATCCCAGAAACCCTAGACCCACTACAATTTGCATACCACCCTAAAAGATCCACAGGTGATGCAATCTCTATTGCACTCCACACTGCCCTTTCCTACCTGGACAAAAGGAGAATGCAAAAGTGAGAATGCTATTTATTGCTCAAAGCTCATCAATAAGCTAAGGACCCTTGGGCTAAACACCTCCATTTGCAACTGGATCGTGGACTTCCTGACGGGCTGCCCCCAGGTGGTAAGGGTAGGTAGCAGCACATCCACCACACTGATCCTCAACACAGGGGCCCCTCAGGGGTGTGTGCTCAGTCCCCTCCTGTACTCCCTGTTCACTCATGACTGCACGGCCAGGCATGACTGCAACACCATCATTAAGTTTGCCGATGACACAACAGTGGTTGGCCTGATCACCGACAAAAACGAGACAGCCTATAGTGAGGAGGTCAGAGACCTGGCCGTGTGGTGCCAGGACAACAACCTCTCTCTCAACGTGATAAAGATAAAGGAGATGATCGTGGACTACAGGAAACGGAGGACCGAGCATGCCCCCCTTCTCATCAACGCGGCTGTAGTGGAGCAGGTTGAGAGCTTCAAGTTCCTTGGTGTCCACATCACCAACAAACTAACACCGTCCAAGCACACCAAGACAGTCATGAAGAGGGCACGACAAAACCTATTCCCCCTCAGGAGACTGAAAAGATTTGGCATGGGTACTCAGATCCTCAAAAGGTTCTACAGCTGCACCATCACTGCCTGGAATGGCAACTGCTCTGCCTCCGACCGCAAGGCACTACAGAGAGTAGTGCGCCCAGCCCAGTACATCACTGGGGCCAAGCTTCCTGCCATCCAGGATCTCTATACCGGGCGGTGTCAGAGGAAGGCCCTAAAAATTGTCAAGACTCCAGCCACCCTAGTCATAAGTCTCTTCACTGTTCTCTCTGCTACTGCACGGCAAGCGGTACCGGAGGGCCAAGTCTAGGTCCAAGAGGCTTCTAAACAGCTTTGCATCCCCCCTTTTTACGCCACTGCTACTCTCTGTTATTATCTATGCATAGTCACTTTAAGAACACTACCTACATGTACATATTACCTCAATTACCTTGACTAACCAGTGCCCCCGCACATTGACTCTGTACCGGTACCCCCTGTAAATAGTCTTACTTTTATTTATTATTATTATTCATATTTTTTAAACTGCATTGTTGGTTAGGGGCTTGTTAGTTAGCATTTCACTGTAAGGTCTAAACCTGTTGTATTCAGCGCATGTGACGAATACAATTAGATTTGATTTGATTTGAAACAGGCAATGTGTAGAGAATCATTGTAATCTAAACCACTGTGAAATATATTTTCAATAACCAAAAATATTGTATTTTAAGCTGGTGGAAGCTGGTGTACAAAACCGAAAGTAAAAGACGCAAAAACTAAACTTAAGAACAGGAAGCATAGAAATAGCACACATAGAAAATATCTATCGCTTCTTAGAATTGCTTTCAATGACAGATCTGTTACTCACATTTCTATATGAATTTGGTTGGGTTGCCCAAAAATGTACATATATCAGCTTTAAACTGAGCACACTAGGCAACATCTAGGCTAGGGTTATATATTGAACTTTAGTTGAGCTCAGCTCAACGCTGATTGGCTAATTATTTTATATTTTTTTATCAAGGAAAATCAAATGCTTGCAAAACAGCAATCAATCTAAGGGTATGGTGGCAACATGTCATACTCTTTTTGTCCAGACAGCATCAGATACATCGGCTACACATACTGAAACAGATGGGCGCTGTTTCCCTCACTCGGATGATTTCTCTGGTGAGATAGATTCAGCGAATTGAAGGAAAATTATTAAAACACAGAGAGACGAAAGATAATACTATTTTTTAAAGTATATATGGCATCCATGAATACACAACACTGCAAGTGTGGCTTGTCTTCTACTTCAGTAACTTTGAATGAGTGAGTGTGTGGTGGGCAGGTTCAGGTTGGCGATTTGCATCCTGTGACAGACATACATGTGGTTGGGAGGAGAGTGAAACACACTTCCTGTGCTGTGTATGTACGGAGGCGTATTGTTACTGTCACTCGCTTAAATAACAGGATTTGCTTGTGGTAACTTCTCACTGCCTTGTCATATCAGCAACACATCCAAGATATGTGGACATGCACTGTACAGAAAAGCAAAATCAGTAGCGTTTTGACAGTCACATTTATAGTGGAAATTGTAGATTGTGTCTAAATTAAAATTAAAAATGCACTATGCAGAAATTGCTCCGCCATTTCCTGGTTGCTAAAATTCTAATAGTTCCCCTAATTTCAGTTTATGTGACAAAATAAGCAGGTGCAATGTAGAGAATCATTGTATCATCTAAACTGCTGTGAAATATATTTTCCATCACCAAAAATATTGTATTTTCAGCTGTTTGAAGCTGATGTACCAAACCAAATGTTAAAGACTCAAAAACGAAACTTAAGAACGGGAAACATAGAAATAACGCACATAGAACAGATATACCGCTTCTTAGACTTGCTTTCAATGAGAATGACAGATCTGTAAATCACATTTCTATATGAATTTGGTTGGGTCGCCCCAAAAATTGCATCTTGCAGATTAAAGATTAAGATCACTTTATTTGTCCAATTGTATCAAGGTCAAACAGAAATTTGACTTCCGCTTTGGGGTGGCAGATAGCCTAGTGGTTAGAGCATTGGGGCAGTAACTGAAAGGTTGCTAGATTGAATCCCCGAGCTGACAAGGTAAAAATATGTTGTTCTATCCCTGTACAAGGCAGTTACCCATTGTAAATAATAATTTGTTCTTAACTGACTTACCTAGTTAAATAAAGGTTTTAAAAAATCTAATATCCCAGACTCTCAGAAAGATACACATGGAACAGGGTGCCACTATACTATGGAGCCATTGGAGTAGTTGTTTTCGGGGGTTTAAGTGCCTTGCTCAAGTCTACAACAGCAGGCGATGGTATCTAAGATTTGATACCAGCAACCCTCCGGTTGCCAGCTCACTTCCTGCCAGATTTGTCTTGTAAGACCTGGCATTTGAACTGGCAATCCTCCGGTTGCCTCTCAAACCACTATGCTATCTGCCGGCTGCCGACCCGTATTTTGTCACATCGTAATAAGAATAAATAGGACTAGCTGAACTGAATGTGGGTCTATTTTCATCTTAGATTCGTCATGTGAGGACATTGCCAGAGGGCGTTTTGTGTGTGTTTGTCCACCTTTGTGTCTGTATACGCCTGTGTGTCTGTGTCCGCTTGTGTGTGTGTGTGTCTGCTGCGTCTTTGTGTGTGCGTGTGTGTGCCTGTCATATTCCACTCATAGTGTTTCCCTTAGGATTTATTTCAGCAGTGGTGGCAAATTTAGCGTGGGGGGGGGGATTAATCACTTAATCAGTAAAAACACTATAACTAATTGAGAGGTGTTCCATTACTTGTTTACTTTTGTGAATTTTCATTATCCTCTCCTCATGAGGGAGAGAAATGAGAAAATATCTTAAAGACCTGTGGGTTTTTGGTAACGGAATTTCAAGGCACAAGGCAATGTTTCTTAAACTTATAGAAGGCAGAAACATTTATCCTAAACTAAATATAAGTGTTGATATTAGTTGGAAGGGGTCTTTACTTCAACATTATTCTGTTTTGATGTATTTCTAAAACCTTTTAAGACTTTTTCCAGTAGATGTTTTCTAAGACTCTTTTCCTTCTGTTTGACCAGAATCAAAGCCTTTGATTATTTCTAATTTATAGGATGGAAAATTGTTGAAAAATGTATACAGTATATGCCTTAATTTGAAAAAAATATTGACTCTTAGCTTGCATTTGACAGCCAATTGGACATGCTCCTATGTACTTGACATGTTGGCGCTCATTGGCCCTTTTACATGGAAATAGACAATTACATGATGTATGGTGAAGCACTGCGAGGCATTCCTCGGTGCTGTCACACAGAGGGAGAACGTCTGTATGATAGACAGACAGTGGTACCAATGCATTGGATTCAACACCACTGGAGAAAGACATAGGACAGAATCTACCGTTACCCATGCGGAATCTATCCATATGAGACATCAACTCGTATGTTATTCTTCCACACACTGTCTGGCAGGCAGTATTGAAGCACAGACCCCTAGTATGTACAGAGTACAGATAGTGCTGTGAGGTACATGTATAATTTACAGTGTAGAGCGCAGTGAAAGTCAAGTGTGGGTATGACTGAGTGTATCAGGATTCCTGTCTCTCTGAGAGGTTTGCTGAGGTGCAGGAAAAGCAGTCGGAGCGACGCCTCGCCACCTCCTCTCCTCTCCCCATTATCACTCCCATCAATCCGTCCAAGGTGATAAGGACAGACTGTCTCTGGGGACGCCTGAGTGCCAGAGCGCTCCAGGGCAGACAGACCAAACCGTGGAGAGAGGCTGTAGATGAATATCCCTCTCTTTCTATCTATCACTTTCATTGTCTTTCTCTTTCTGTATTCTCCATCTTTAGCTTTCCCTCCTTTATGTACCTTTATTATGCGTTTATATCTCTGTCTCTCTCTCTTTCTCTCTGGCTTTCTCCCCCATTAACATATTGTCTGTGAATGCAGTAGAGGGTTTAATGGTGCTCAAGTAGCGGTGTCTGTCATGTGATTCTATTTCACGCCTGGATCCCGTGATTTTTTCACCATGACTGTCAGCAAACCTGCATTGAAACCGATATTCCATCAAATTCCTATATGAAATAAAATGTTTTTTTTTTTTTAATGCAAAATGTATGGAAGTGCACACATTTATAAAAACGCATTGACCTTTTGTGCTATTTCTTATGAAATGTGAATCGCCCATAAGTTTGAAAAAAAAAAACGAGATATGATTTGTAGGCCATATCCCCCAGCCCTGCTAGCACAGCAGAAATGTGTCTTTTTTTATCAGTGTGAAAGGATGTGTACATCCTATGTCCTGATGCATGCAGTTCCCTCCCACTGGGCACAGACTGGGTGAATCAACGTTGTTTCAATGTAATTTGTCAACATATTGTGATGTGGAACTTGTGTGGGAAATACATTGGATTTGAAAAAAGTCATCAATGTATCAATTATTAATTTGTATACAAACTGGCATTAAAGCCAGACTAAGTGAGCGGGACAGATGGAACTATCTAAGCAGGAGATACATCAAGTGTTGATATTTGGTTGCATTGACAACCAAACAATTCAATATCACGTTTGAAATGCAATAAATAGTCTAATAAGTTGCAGGCAAGTTAACAAATTATATGTTCGATTCACATCTCCAACTCAACCATAAATAAAAGTTAAGGAATGGGATTAAGCCAGTGGCTCAGATGGAATTAACCAAGCAGTAGAGACATCTTTTTAAAAATGTTTATAGTTGGTTGCCTTGTCAACCAAACACAATTCAATATTACTTTTGTAATACAGCAAATAACCTAAGTTAAGGTTATCTTACAAACGAATGTAACATTGGGTCAGTAACAGAAAGGTTGCTGGCTGGAGTCCCCGAGCTGACAAGGTAAAAATCAGTTGTTCTGCCCCTGAGCAAGGCATTAACCCACTGTTCCCTGGGCACCGAAGACGTGGATGTTGATTAAGGCAGCCCTCCTCACCTCTCTGATTCAGAGAAACATGTGTAAGAAACATTTCAGTTGTACAACTGACTAGGTATCCCCCTTTCCCTAACACATCCATGGCCACATGTTGAGCTTACTGTAACTATACATTTCTTCTTATGTAATCATATAAGGCATGCATGTTCAACATAGCATGCATAGATCTTCGCAGGTCTGTGGAGATCTATGCATGTTCAACATAGCATGCATAGATCTTCGCAGGTCTGTGGAGATCTATGCATGTTCAACATAGCATGCATAGATCTTCGCAGGTCTGTGGAGATCTTCACAATTTCTGTAATAATCTACGCAGAAACTGAAACGGCATTGATCATTTGCACCATGTACTTTTAATGTAATCACATCTCCAGTCCAGACCATTTGTTTCTGCTATTAGATGAAGCACATTGATAACCCATTAATCTGTTGTAGAAATAAACAAAATATCCTATTTGAACTTTGTTGTGCTTTTAAATGGTTGAATGTGCAATGATAGACATTTGGGTGGCGACTAAACTGAAAATGAGTCATTGTTTTTCCATTGGAATTTGGTTGTGCCTTTAGACAGGAATGGGAGGTTCAGCTCTTTTAACCAACTCTGATCTTTTCAACACGTTCAGTCAAAATAACAAATCTTTCGACTCATTTTGTTCATTTGAGTCAGTCATGCCCAGAGCACGAATGAACGATGAACTGAAAATTCGAAAGAGTCATGATTTGACAAGCCTCTCGTTCACGTCGTTCACAATAGGTGTCTTATTGGAGCTGTCATTTGTGACTGAGACTCATTTGTGACTGAGACTGTCATTTGTGACTGAGACTGTCATGAGACTGTCATTTGTGACTGAGACTGTCATTTGTGACTGAGACTGTCATTTGTGACTGAGACTGTCATGAGACTGTCATTTGTGACTGAGACTGTCATTTGTGACTGTGCTTTTAACAATGTACATTTGTTGATCGCTAGGCATACAAATGTGTTGATACATTTGAAATGAGGTCTAGTTGGGGCCGCAACCGGGCTAGATTGTGAATGACTCTTGACAGAGTGCATTGCTTGACTGCCGTGAGGGTGATAAGAGCAATGTCGTTCGGCAAACTGCAGACCCCCAACGATTCTTTCCTCGAGTTCATGTTTGTGGACGTTCTAGAGCTCGAGTGTGTTGAGGTTCAAGAAAGCTCTGTCCGTCATAATATTCCATCATCATTGAATTGCATTCACTCTTGCACCATGCACAATCAATTATCAATTCTTAACATGTCTTTTTCCTCTATGCTCAGGATCTATTGTCCTGTGCACATATGACAGGCAGTTGGTGGTCGGAGCACATCTCTGGAGCCGCTGAGCAGGAGTAGTTTGTATTAATCCTGCTGTAAGACTCATTGCGGCTAGCACTAGCAGGTCAAACGAATGACTAAAATGAACAAGTCTCCCATAAAAACAAGTCATAACTCACAAGTCAGTAAAAAGAGTCATTCAAAAAGCACAAATTGTTCGCAAAGTGCACATCACTAGAAACCACCATAGTGATAACACATTGGAAATTCAACAAACTTTTGGCTGTCTTTTTGAGTGGGTGAATATAGTTTGTAATCTCATTGATCAACATCTCAATCAAATATTACCCAATTATCCATGTTGATATGATGTGGTGTGCCCAGTGGGCTGTGCTCGTATCTGTGCCACCAGTACATCACGTTTAATAGGCATGGAATTGACAATTCATGTTCACAGCATGACAGTTGTTTTCACATTGTGGTTGAATTTAGGGCGTTTCTTGACAGATTCCACATTCATGTATTCATCCGGACCTACCGCTGGTAAGAATTGTGCTCGCCGGATTGTAGGATTTTGACAGCATATTAGGGGATGCTTATACATTTTGGCAGCATAGTTTGACACAGACCACCAATGTCATATATTTCATACAGTCCAGAGGCTGTATGTATATGCTCTAATGTGTATGCATTGATTTAACAGAAAAGCCCTCTTGATTGCCCAATACCAGGCTAGTCTGCTTTATAGAAAGTAGAAAGTCCCCAGTCCGGGCATTCTGGCCCAGTATTGGCACAGCTGATGGATGGCTGAGTTGGGGTTGGATAACCTTGCCATATATCTGGCAGCCCATCTGGCATGGCAGGGCATGATTAGTGGAGCATGGGCAGATGGTGACAATATCATACCCTGGGTCTTTGTTGTTTAGGGGGGTGCATTAATCCATGGATTCCATGGGTGTGCCCACCAGATAAGCCAAAGCCCATGTTTATTCCCATTCTCTCTTGCTTGTTTATAGGCCTCCAGATACATATAGGTCATATTTGATTTGAGTCATGGCACCACTGGGCAAAACAATGGCAAAGGCCTTGCAGTCGAAGAGCCAGTTTGAAGCCAGTGAACAAGTCAGTAGGAAAAAGGCCTGTAGAACTCATCAAGCTCGGTGTGAGTGTGTGAGCGAGAGAAAGAGAGAGAGAGAGAGAGAGAGAGAGAGGAAACCCTTGAGAAGCTTCATGCAGAGAGAGGAGTTAGACAGGAAGGCAGGCATGGAATCCTCACGAACCACAGGAAGAAACATAGGCAGGGCGAGAGAGAATGAGCTGGATTCTTGGAATGCACTTTAGCTGGGACTACATTCTACAGGCTGTCAGTCATTAACCAGCTGAACCCAGTGAACCTGAGTGGGGCTCTAAGGTTCTTCCTGGGAGCTAAGTTACACCGGCCAGCCGGCCAGTCAGACTCTATGACAGAGTCATGTGCTCCACGAGGAACGAGGGGTCATTGAGGGGGAAAACCACTCCAATCAAGGGAACAAAAACAAACACAGGTCATTGCTCTGGTCTGTTTGTTATGTTTGATCACTTAGTCAGCGGTTCGACCTCTTTCATTTTAATGTGGAAAGAACAGGGTTGTGCATTTCTCCTCACCTATTCTTATTCTAAAAATAATGTTATTGAAGCAGCTGTGGTAAATGTTGATAAGTTATTGAGTATTATAAACTGGGTGGTTCGAGCCCTGAATGCTGATTGGCTGAAAGCCGTGGTATATCAGACCGTATGTCACGTTCTGACCTTAGTTTGTTTTAGTATGGTCAGGGTGTGAGTTGGGGTGAGCAGTCTGTTTGTTTTTCTATGTTGGGTTTTGAGTTCGGCCTAGTATGGTTCTCAATCAGAGGCAGCTGTCAATTGTTGTCCCTGATTGAGAATCATACTTAGGTAGCCTGGGTTTCACTTTTGGATTGTGGGTGTTTGTTTTCCATTCCTTCGTTCACTTTATTGTTTTGTATTTCAGTGTTCAGTTCGTTTCATTAAATATGTCATCATGAACACTTACCACGCCACGCTTTGGTCCGATCCTTCTTCCACCTCTGAATGCCGTTACAAAAACACCCACCACAAAAGGACCAAGCAGCGTGGTAATGGGCAGCAGCAGCAGCAGCGATGTCAGGACTCCTGGACATGGGAGGGCGTTTTGGACGGCAAGGGTTGCTACACATGGGAGGAGATCCTGGCTGGAAGGGATCGTCTCCCATGGGAACAGGTGGAGGCAGCTTGGAGAGCAGAGGCAGCCGGAGAGAGGAGCCAGCGATTTGAGGGAACACGGCTGGCAAGGAGGCCCGAGAGGCAGCCCCAAAAATGTATTGGGGGGGCACACGGGGAGTGTGGCTAAGGCAGGTAGGAGACCTGCGCCAACTCCCCATGCTTAACGTGGAGAGAGAGGGCGTCGTACTGGTCAGGTACCGTGTTATGCGGTGGAGCGCATGGTGTCCCCAGTACGCGTGCTTAGCCCGGTGCGCTACATCCCAGCTCCTCGTATCGGCCAGGCAAGAGTGGGCATCGAGCCAGGTGCCATGAAGCCGGCTCTGCATATCTGGTCTCCAGTGCATCTCCTTGGGCCGGCGTACATGGCACTAGCCTTACGCATGGTGTCCCCGGTTCGCCAGCACCGCCCAGTGCGGGCTATTCCACCTCACAGCACTGGCCTGGCTACGGGGAGCATTCAACCAGTTAAGGTTGGGCAGGCTCGGTGCTCAAGAGCTCCAGTGCGCCTGCATGGACCGGTCTATCTGGTGCCACCTCCACGCACCAGCCCTCCGGTGGCAGCCCCCCGCAGCAGGCTGTCTCTCCGTCTCCTCCCTACAGGTGTTCCCGCCTGTCCAGCGCCGCCAGAGCCTTCCTCCTGCCTAGCACCGCCAGAGTCTCCAGTCTGTCCTGAGCCGCCAGAGTCTCCCGTCTGTCCTGAGCCGCTAGAGTCTCCCGTCTGTCCTGAGCCGCCAGTCAGCCAGGAGCCACCAGGAGCCGCCAGTCAGCCAGGAGCCTCCAGAGCCGTCAGTCAGCCAGGCGATGCCAGAATCGACCTTCAATCCCGTGCTGCCGGAGTCTCCCGCCTGTCCGGCGCTGCCGGGGTTGTCCTTCACACCAGCACTGCCGGAATCCCCCGTCCATTCGGGACCAATGGCTGGGGTCTCCAGTCCAAGGTCGGCGGCGAGGGTCGCCACTCTAAAGAGGCCACGGAGGCGGGCTAAGAGGCAGACAAAAACTATGGTGAAGTGGGGTCCACGTCCCGCGCCAGAGCCGCAACCTATAGGTTTAGGTTTTGCGGCTGGAATCCGCACCTTTGGGGGGGGGGGTTACCGTCACGTTCTTTGTTTTTGTCTTTGTTTTAGTAGGGTCAGGGCGTAAGTTGGGGTGGGCAGTTTGTTTGTTTTTCTATGTTGGGTTTTGAGTTCGGCCTAGTATGGTTCTCAATCAGAGGCAGCTGTCAATTGTTGTCCCTGATTGAGAATCATACTTAGGTAGCCTGGGTTTCACTTTTGGATTGTGGGTGTTTGTTTTCCGTGTGATTGTTTGGTCCACACGGTACTGTTTCGGTTTTCGTTCGTTCACTTGATTGTTTTGTATTTCAGTGTTCAGTTCGTTTCATTAAATATGTCATCATGAACACTTACCACGCTGCGCTTTGGTCCGATCCTTCTTCCACCTCTGAATGCCGTTACACCATATACCATGGGTATGACAAAACATTTATTTTACTGCTCAAATTAGGTTGGTAACCAGTTTCTAATAGCAATAAGGCACCTCTGGGGTTTGTGATATTTGGCCAATATACCACGGCTAAGGGCTGTGTCCGAGCACTCCACGTTGCGTTATTGCTTAAGAACAGCCCTTAGCCGGTTACACTGGCCATATATCACCCCCCCCCCCCCCCCCAGGCCTTATTGCTTAAATAACCTCATGTTAATACAGTGCAATGCAATACAACATTGGATGTGAGATTGTGCCCTATGTGGTGGATATTACACCTGTCATTTTACATGATAATGCTTCCTCATTCATTTCCATGTTTGTGGCTGAAAGAAGACATAGTTTGGTCTTTGATGTGAGGGGATAAGTGTTTGTAAGCCTCGACGGTTCTGGGACAGATTATATAGTACAGTAGGAGGTAAATAAACAACCGCTTGGTCATACTCGTAGGAAGTGACGCACCACCTTGCTTTTACCTTCCAATACGAAAACAAGCTTAGGTTCAAAATGCTACATCCTTCAACAATATGACTGAAATAGACATTTCAAGAATTATTTGTAATCCTTTACTTGGAATGTTCACTGCAACACTGCAACAGACCCCATTGTCGTTTTTAAAAGTTTCTTTGTCAGGTTAGAACTCTCACAAGCCCCTGCAGTACTGTCATACACATCCGATATGACAGATAATCCCAATAGAGATTGCCGTTACACATGCCTCTCTATGAATGTCTGACATATCTTAGGCAGCTGTGAATGTATTACAGATAATGATGAAGAAATGGCTGCTGTGTCACGTTAATTGGCTGCTGTGTCGTGGTAATTGCGATGTGAGAGGGGCACAATCTGCTCATTTTGCGATGGCACGAGACAGTGGTCTTTTGGGCTTGTATTAATATTCCCCATCATGTATCATTAACACTGATGGAGCTGTGGAGGCCCTGAGATCAGCTTCTTTTGGCGTAGTCTGATGACTTTGGTAGAGACAGCGATCATAGGGACCGTACCATATTTTGACGCGTAGGGTAGATGGATGCGAGATGTTGAAGATAGGGTTGTTAGTTTGATTGATGTCGGACATTTTTGGGGAAGTACATTGGTCCACAACCTTTCTTTCTTACTTGTTTATATCACCCATGTCTCATTTTGGGTGGATTCCCAGCCTCTATCATTTGTGTTGGCACTAGATGCTCTACCATTGCATGACTCTACAGATGTGAGACATCCAATCATTTTGGGGGGGGGTAACACCTGAGTTGATCAGAAACCCTAGAGTGTGTAAGATATGGAGACTGAAGCAAAAGACCCCAGGCCATAAATGATGTCAGCCACAGACAGAGCAGAAAGAAGAGGAGAGTGGATGACTTCAATCAGGACATGGACTGACATACAATAAAATGTCCCCACAGATGGAAAGTCCCTTGCTTGAGTGAGGACAGGTGTAATCTATACACACACCTTGTCACAGAAGCTGCTCTGTTTTTTTTTATTAGGGCCAGTTGGTATCATCACTGTTCCTGTGAGAAGGGAGGATGAGACTACGGGGGGGGGGGGGGGGGGTATTCGCTGCTAATGGGGATCCCAATATACGAATAAACCAAGATGCCACTGAATATCTTTTCTTAATAATATCTCTTCCCAGCTGCATCCTGGATAAAATTACAGCAATGGATTACGCTCTGATTTCATCAATACATTTTCTCTTTGCAGGGCTAAAGTGTATCTTGAGTTCACATGTGTAACCTGAATGTTCTGTTGACCTCAATGCATGATTTGACACAAATATCTGAGTTAGGATTTGGTCCTTAAAGAATACATTTGCAGAATCTGACAGAATATCTGCTGTGCTGTAAATAACAAACGTTCTGAGTAACAATTCAGATCGTGTCATTGTGTACTGTATTATCTTGCTTTTTAAACAGGTAGATTTTCCTTTATGGAAACACTGTAGGTGTGGAACGACCCACACATGTGCTTTCGTTTTTTAGCTGCAGAGGATGTTAGTGTTAGCCAGTGAATGAAATATCCCACATGAAAGTGGTTGTCACAATTTTCCTCTCTTTGTGACTCATTTGTCAACAGAGAGGTTTCACACCCTCGTGGTTATCAGTCAATCTCTTTTTACATGCATGTGGATTTTGTCCCCATACATCAATATCAGTTATCGTAAATTGCATATAAGCAAAATTATTAAATACCCAGAGATATTTTGCCACGACTAATCTTCAAGGATACAATTTTGGAATGTATTGATTATTGATTAATGCTGGTTGTTTGAGTGATGTTGTGTTTTAGAGGAAGTGGAAACGGTGGCTGTTGGCCATCTCCATCCTTGTCTGACCTCTCAGAGGTGCCGGAGAGTCAAGTTCCATGTTTTTCATCTTCCTCTATGAAAGTACCTCAAAACCAGAATGTATTTAACAGAAAGTCACCCTGTGGTCTTGTCGCACACCTTCTCTCACTTCCGTCACAATTTTGGCCATTCATATCCTCCTGACTTTCGCTACTGTGATATTTCGCTAGGTCCTCCCTCACATTGACATTAAGGTATCATGGCTCCAAACCACATTTCCTCCCCCCAGACTATTTCCACTTGATCTGAAAAGGAATGCTATACTAATGGAGGCGTGATAAACTGTGAAAGCATGTCACTGTTGTTCCTGGCCTGTACTGTTTTGAGCTTGTTAACCACAGGACGTTGCAGATATGAGTGGACCCCTGATGGCATTTCAATCATTTTGGGGGGGGGGGTGACAAATATTTGGTGTTTGACATTTTCATATTTTCATATTTGTAAGTTACATTCCCCCACTTCCTCACCCCCCCCCCCCCCCTTTCTCTTTCGCTCATATTTCTCTCTCACACACACACACCGGCTGTTGTGAGGTCGTCACCCAGCTCTGGGGTGAAACGTGATCAGCCACAGTTCTCCTGGTTTGCTGCCCGCACCAGCTTTCTCGCTCTCTTTCTACTAATCAGGCCTCTGTGTCTGAGGATCCAGCCAGTCGTTAATGGTCGGAGGCGGTATGGCGGGCGCTGAGGCTGCTGCCAAATTACCACTAGGGGGTATCACATGGCAGGGGGTCAGCCTTGATACAGACCCCGAGGAGACATGTAGTTCTTAGGGTTCACACAAAGCCTTTACAATCACTCCTGGATGACTTTGGTCATTTAAGCCACTCTGATGTTTTAGGAACCGTTGAATCTGAGATGTTTTTCATGTTTTCTCTGTTTGAGGAATTTTTCAACTGAAATCCTTGTGTGGTTACTGATACATTCTGAGAATGGTCTGTTTGTACTGACATGGCTATTGTCAAGCATTAAGCAGCCATGCAGACCCCACACGCACACACACACACACACACACACGAACACACACACACAAACACACACATATATACACACACTCATCCATTCAACAGCCTGTCCATGTTTGACCATGAATGAATGCTGGGCAGCCGTGTTAGTTCTCTACACACACTGACTGACTGCTGGGGGTTATTCCTGGCCAAAGCAACAGTGTACGTTTCTGTCACATGGCCGCTCGGCTAGCTCTAAGCTGTGTGTTACCATTCTAAACTGGGCTGTGGTGGTGACTCACCCTGGGCTGGCTGGGCTCCGACCAACAAAGCGCTGAGCTGTGGGAAGTCATGATTCACTCCTCCTGCTCCCTCCGCTTAGTTCACTTTAGTTTAGTTACCACCACACGCCCAAAATACTCTCCAGGCTACTACGACGTGACCGCGCTCCCCACTGACTGGCTGGCTAGCATGGACAGACTGCTTTTCTCCACCACCACCATGCATTTCTGCTGTTACCTATGGGGAATATCTGCTCTGGCCCACTGAGAGAAAGGGTTTACTAGGCCTAGGGTGCATTTAACTGGAGTCACTGACCCTGACATGGACTAGAGAGAGACATTACGCCATTGCTCTGTAAAGGTTTCTGAGGTATGCACTGCATGACTCATGGTTGTGGTGGATGATAACTCTTTAGTGAGTGTGTTGTTGTCCTTTCATGGAGTGTCCACCATTACAAAGAAGTTGTTTTTGGGGAGAAAGAATGTGTGCAACCTTAGTCGAATACAGCTGTGGAGTGGAGACCCAGCTATCTTGGGCTGACTAAGTTTGTGACCCACATTGTGGGTCCAGTGTTTGTGCATGACTTTCCCTCAGAAAATGTATGCGTGTGCATGTTTGTGCGCTGAGGTAGCGAGCAAGGTGAAAGTGACTATTGATAGTCAATGGCCAGAGATGGGAGCCAACGTTCAATGTATCATGTCAGCGTCTAGAGGGGAGTAGATTCTAAGTTACACCACTACTACTACTACTACTGCACACACACACACACACACACACACACACACACACACACACACACACACACACACACACACACACACACACACACACACACACACACACACACACACACACACACACACACACACACACACACACACACACACACACACACACACTCCCTCTTTTTCCTTTCTCGCGCTGGTTCTTTCTCTCTATTCTGTAGTTAAATCATGAACTACTCAAAATGAAGGATCTCTCCTCTCCGTGATGAATGAATTTCAGATGCCGTGTGCTCTAACCTAGTTCATCTGAAATGAAACAGGCCCTTTATTAAACAGGCTGGCTGTGCACAGGTCGACTCGCCCTTCAGTTGCGTCTCGAGTAACCCTTGAATATGCCATTTTCCTGTCTGGAGGGCCAGTGGGGAGCTCGTTTGCAGTAAATCCAATTTCACTTCACAATGCCTGGGTGACTTAGCCGTAAAGAAGATTGAGACTCGCACAAACATTGTTAGGTTGACCTCAGATGACATACTGTATGTCATGGGTTTCACTGACCTTCTGAAAGTGAGATCTCCTAACCCTGATTCTAGAACAAAGAGGTTTTGTTAAACGCAGATGATGATGTGACTGGTGCATTTCCGTCCCAGCAGCCCTCAGGGGAAGGCCCCTGGTAATGGACCCTGTTGCCCAATTCCTTTTGCTTTGGTCTTATGATGTTTCACCTAAAGCCCCTTTTGATGACTAATTATAAAAACAAATGTGTTTATATTTTCTTCCCCAATATGTGTTGGAACGAAAGAAGTCTGACATTGTTTTATTGATTTCACACATTGCCGTCGAGCTTGGCTTTGTGTGTTTTGGTCGAGGTCAACCTCACGCAAAACCCACTTTCATCACCTTCCTTTTATTATTCTCTCTTACACACACTCCCAACGCACACAAGCCACACACACACAAGCCACACACACACACGCCACACACATACACGCACACATTGTCGTGAGTTGAAAATAAGACATAATCAGGGCAGGAAGAACACAGGGTGGAGGGAAGTAGGGCATAGCAGTTGTCAGTGGTGTATAGTGTACTGTACATCACCACCAACATCGGCCTTCAAGTGGGAAGCCCTGAATTATTACTGTTTGTTAATTAATATTTCTCTGCCAGCCCAGAGGAAGACTGGGGCCCCACTCTCTGTGCTCTGTGCTAAATAATTCACAGCTAGTTGCTGATAATCCTGCTGGTTTACTTTCGATCACAAGGTTGTTTTCTTCCTCCTTCTCACTCAGGGGGCAGCCTTAGATGTGTTTTGATAGATGCAGATGGATTGAATATAGGCTAGCCTCACTTTAAACTACAAATGCCATGTTATAATATTGCACTAAATTACTCAAAAGTTTATGTGCATTCCCTGTGGAAACTCCAGGTCGAAACAGGGATAATATATAATAATATTTGTTTTGTAAGTTATCCTAGAAAAATAAATGCACTGTAAAAACTGTATTTTATTTCTTCTTTTGATTTGGTACTATGGGTAGGGTTGCAAAGCCACCGGTAATTTACTAAAATTACTGGAATCTTCACTAATTTAGCTAATTAGCAGAAAATCTATGGCAATCTATCATAACTTTGGTAATTTATACTTGAATAACTTTTAAAATATATTCATATATAGTATTAATTTTTTATATCAGTGTCTATATTGTCCACGAGTTTCTAGTAGATAGACCACGTGGTTCAAGAGAAAATAGCCTAATTAATTAAAAAAACATCAACAATGGCATTATTTTGCAACTCTTTCAACTATTGACTTTTTTCACAACTCCCACCATTTTGATGCCAAAACATTGACAACAAATACATATTGACATAGTAAAATAAATAAAAGTGTGTAAAACATTTTTTAAAGGATATTTCATGCTGAAACCCTCATATTGTGAAATTGTTAGATTACTTGTTAGATATTACTGCATGGCCGGAACTAGAAGCACAAGCATTTCGCTACACTTGCATTAACATCTGCTAATTAATTTGTATGTGACAAATACAATTTGATTTGATTAAATACCAATGGTATTCACTAAGTTTATGGTTCATATTTAGGATAATGTTTAACAGCTTTGTCATTAAATTTGTGATATTTTTTTTATTATTATTTAATAATTTAATGTGATAAGGCCACACAGAGGGCCAGAGATAATTACAGACACCTGTGATAATCTGAAGGACCCAAAAGGGCCACTAAATGTCTTGTGATAGATTACATCAACTGGGCTAGACAATCTGGACCCTCTCTTTCTAAAAGTATCCGTTGCCATTGTTGCAGCCCCTATTACTCTCTTTTGTATCGTCTGAGATTCCTAAAGATTGGAAAGCTGCCGCGGTCATCCCCCTCTTCAAAGGGGGTGACACTCTAGACCCAAACTGTTACATACCTATATCTATCCTACCCTGCCTTTCTAAAGTCTTCGAAAGCCAAGTTAACAAACAGATCACTGACCATTTTGAATCCTACCGTACCTTCTTCGCTGTGCAATCCGGTTTCCGAGCCGGTCATGGGTGCACTCCAGAAACGCTCAAGGTACTAAATGATATCATAACCTCCATCGATAAAAAACAGTACTGTGCAGCCGTCTTCATCGACCTGGCCAAGGCTTTCGACTCTGTCAATCACCGTATTCTTATCGGCAGACTCAACAGCCTTTCTCAAATGACTGCCTCACCTGGTTCACCAACTACTTCTCAGATAGAGTTCAGTGTATTAAATCGGAGGGCCTGTTGTCTGGACCTCTGTCAGTCTCTACGGGGGTACCATAGGGTTCAATTCTCGGGCCGACTCTTTTCTCTGTATATATCAATGATGTCGCTCTTGCTGCTGGTGATTCCTTGATCCACCTCTACTCAGACGACACCATTATGTATACATCTGTCCCTTCTTTGGATACTGTGTAAACAAACCTCCAAACAAGCTTCAATGCCATACACCACTCCTTCAATGGCCTCCAACTACACTTCAAAGCTTGTAAAACTAAATGCATGCTCTCCAACCGATTGCTGCCCGCACATGCCCGCCCGACTAGCATCACTACTCTGGACAGTTCTGACTTAGAATATGTGGACAACCTCAAATATCTAGGTATCTGGTTAGACTGTAAACTCTCCTTCCAGGCTCATATTAAGCATCTCCAATCCAAAATTAAATCTAGAATCGACGTCCTATTTAATCACAAAGCCTCCTCTACTCACGCTGCCAAACATACCCTCGTAAAACGGACTATCCTACCAATCCTCGACTTCGGCGAAGTCATTTACAAAATAGTCTCCAACACTCTACTCAGCAAACTGGATGCAGTCTATCACAGTGCCATCCGTTTTGTCACCAAAGACCCATATACTCCCCACCACTGCGACCTGTGTGCTCTCGTCGTCTGGCCCTCGCTACATATTCATCACCAGACCCACTGACTCCAGGTCATCTCTAAGTCTTTGCTAGGTAAAGCTCTGCCTTATCTCAGATCACGGGTCACCATAACGACATAACACCATAGCACACGCTCCAGCAGGTATATCTCACTGGTCGTCCCCAAAGCCAACACCCCCTTTGGCCGCCTTTCCTTCCAGTTCTCTGCTGCCAATGACTGGAATGAATTGCGAAAATCGCTGAAGTTGGAGACTTATATCTCCCTCACTAACTTTAAGCATCAGCTATCTGAGCAGCTTACCGATCTCTGCAGCTGTACTGTACATAGCCCATCTGCAAATAGCCCAACCATCAAAACAGCGATCAATACAATGTACAATTTTATAAGAAAAGCAATGACATTTCTCAGCTACAAGGACCTCAATCAATACTTTAGTTTGCCCTAGTGGCAATTGTAATGAGTTTTGTAAATCGTTCCATCAGTGAGGTGCGTTAAAACTTAAAGCGGATTTACTTAATTCGGTGGACACCCGAGGAAGCTCAGGAGTTAACCAACACTGTGAATGGGTTTGGTAACTAATGTTTTTATACTTCAACAATGAAGTTAGGTAAGTGCCTATCACAGCTGTGCTATCTAGTGCTGAGCTTGTTCATTTGAACAGAAGGCAGAGACAGTGAGACCCAGAGGAGCTGTTCAATATTTAATTGTTAATTGTTTGTCACTGATACTGTACAGCTTCATAAAGTCATCTACAAAGGAGACTTAGGGAGACCCTCCCACTGTGCCCTTTGTTAATGTCTTTGTTTATTGCCTTTATAATGTCACACTCACGCACACACATGCACATACACACACACAGTTCCTCACTGAGTCGTTGCTCATAATAATAGTGTTGTATCACCAGCTGATTATTTCATTCTGAAAGATGAATTCTCTTCCTCTTTGTTAGTCTGTTGTACTCTAAAATGACAACTGATATTTATCTCTGAGATGATGTCTGATTTTGCCTACGCAACCTCCGTGTACACTGTAGCCTATCACAATGTAGTCACCTACGGGCAGAACAAGGCAAAACAGTCCTACAGCACTTTCTATACTGTGTATACCCCGCCAACCTCAATTCACGTCCTGTTTGTTTCACCCAACTAGCTCTACCCTCAGTCTGAACCAGTCAAAGCTCAATTATTTCCAATATGATCCCAGAACTGTGACATGCTGAGAGTGGAACGAGAAGGGATGAGAAGGAGGGGTGAGCAGGGGGATATGCTCTCCTCCCCTGGCTCTCGTCAAGCATTAACAGTTGGACTCCCAGAAGCCTGGAGTAATGATTATACAGTTAGCTGCTTGTCTGTCTAGAAGCTGTCTGTCTGGCAGACAAATATGATGTCGAAATATGTCATCCACACACAACAGACAACATGATGAAACGACCTGCAACGGCTTGTTTACAGAAACAGACTGTTTTTTTAAATATTCATCTGGTGTTATTGGTGAGTTAATGAATTGGACTTTGAAGATCAAGTGTCAAACATAAGAACGATAGCTCGTCTAATTTACAAAGGTATGTCATGTGGTTGCTAGTCTAATTCGCAAGGTATTGTAAGGTTATTGACACTGGTTTGAAGTTATGGCTAATTTCCATAGACATATCGGTGTATTAAAGATAACGAGGGAAGGTTGTGGTTGTCCTGTAGATGCAGCAGAGAGAGATGGAAGGTGTGGAAGATTAGGCCATGGAAAGGGAACAAGCTCTGTCTGTTTCTGTCCTCCTTGTTGTTTTGTCCTCCTTGTTGTTTTGTCCTCCTTGTTGTTTTGTCCTCCTTGTTGTTTTTGTCCTCCTTGTTGTTTTGTCCTCCTTGTTGTTTTTGTCCTCCTTGTTGTTTTTGTCCTCCTTGTTGTTTTGTCCTCCTTGTTGTTTCTGTCCTCCTTGTTGTTTTGTCCTCTACATTGTTCAAACCGTTAAAAAGAGAACATTGTTCTGTTCTACTGCTGGCCTGCTTAGCTCACAGAGACTACGAATGAAATCATCTATGGACTAGGGCAATCAATCTGTTCAATCAAGACCAATTAATGGCATCACGCGTATTACTGTAATAGTACTAGTCAACACGGCTCTAGAAAAATACAGTATTTTGACAAGGGGGAAAACATCAATGTATATTCTGTAATAACTCAAATATTATGAGGAGAGGGACACCAACGTGGCTTATTAACAGTGTTTGCAAGCATCACCGTTTATTTATCGAGCTTCAAAGAAAGGGAATATTATGCTGCTACTGTGAGCCTTTTCTCCCCTAGTCATAAAGGTAACCTGAGGGCAAATAGTAGACTATTTAGAATTCGGAGAAGATTCCCCCCCTGGAGTCTGTTCCTCTGCAGCAGGCCCCTGGCTCCAGGCTCTACACATTAAAACACTGTGACTCAGCAGAAAGAAACCCCTCCAAGCATGATGAGTCCACACACACACCACACACTCCTGGGCTCAAATAGACAGACTGCAGCCTCAGCTGTCTGTAGGGCTGCAGGAGCTTTAAGTGCTCCAGTGTTGAGATGAGCACAATGAAAAATGCCTCCGCATTGAACCACTCCGAATCAATGTGGAACCATACTGAGTGACGCTACCTTAGACTTCCTGCACATAACGCATTTATTTTCGATGCTTTTATTGTCACATCATATGATTTCCAATGTGCTTTACATTTTATTTGTATTTTTACAATTAACGCTCAATCATTGTTGTCTGTAGGGCGCTAGAGCCCTTAACTAATGTCATCGCTGTCCTTTCCTAGGTATCAGCACAACAAGATAATGCTGTTTGTGCTGTAGGCTAGTAATCTCAAATCGCCATGACCGTCTGAGCTATGAATGTGGGTCAAGAGAGACTAGTCCAGAGACGACATGTGTATCCTATTAGGAAAATCACGGGATGTATGTCAGGTTTGTCTTGCAGAGGTGTTGAATCCAGGATTTTCTGTTGAAGCTAGTGGCGAAGAGGTGATAAAAACACATTTGAGGTATGTCATTACTGTGGTATGTCCCCCCGTCTAACTGAACACCTGAACGGAATGAAAGTTTGTGCGCTTGTGCGTGCATGCACGTGGGCACGTTTGTACGTGTATGGAGGAGAGAGACAGCGTTCTCTGTTCTCCATATTTGTAGAAGAAAGAAAGAAAAAAAGAAACCTCCGAGAAATGAGGTCCTTTGCATCCTTTGGGTCCATTGACTGTGTATCCAACAAACATCTTGTCTGTGTGTTGTGTTCTCTGCAGGACGTGAGCAGGATGTCTGCGGATGAGGGGGCTCATGCCCACGTCAGGTCCGGGGACGCTCCCATGTACGTGTATGAGTCGACGGTGCACTGTGCCAACGTGCTGCTGAGTCTGGAGGACCAGCGGCGGCAGGACATCCTGTGTGATGTGACGGTGGTGGTGGAGGGGACGGAGATCAGGGCCCACAGGGCCGTCCTGGCAGCCAGCAGCAGATACTTCCTACAGGTGCTGCTGGGACACACACACCCCGAGCAGGAGCCAATCATCAGCCTGTCTGACAAGGTGGGTAATGACCAATCATGTACATGTATATGTATGTCTAACAGCCCTTAGAAAGCGCTAATAACTTGACTTGAAAGACTTTATGCACCCCTGGGCGTGGCCGTTTTATACTGTTACAATGTATTATTACACTGCCCTTCCATTACATTCAGATACCTGCAATAGAGTGGTAAAAAGGAAGTGTCAGTCAAAGAGAGAGAGAGAGAGAGAGAGAGAGAGAATCTAGACTTATTGAGTACTCAAAATTCATGATCTTTTGTGTCTGTGTGAGTCAGAGAGAGAGAGAGAGTCAGATAGAGACAGGGAGGCGGCCGAGTAGCTTGCTCAGGTGTCACACTGAAGCATTCCAATAGCTTGTTTACCTAGTGTTGGAAGGATTCCTGAAAACTCTGTGTGAATTTTTTGGAATCAGTGATACGTTATCTTTCCGCCGCAATATCTAATTGCGGGCGGAACAGCCCCGGCCCACATCCCAGTGGCTGCCATTAGCATATAATGTCCTAGATCTGTCAATTTGATGATCTATTTGACTCTACCTCATACAGTAATCACTATCAACGACTGAACCACTTCACATGTCAAAATCCATCCTCTAATGACTAGAAAGCATGGCTTATTTCAGTTTTGGTTTGTTTAAAAAATATATATCTTTTATTCAAGTTTTTACACATTTTGCAATCATAAATAATTCACCTGAATACAAATCAACATTCACATTAATACATTTAAGTTCATAATTACATAGCACGGTTTACAGATGTAATAGTTTCCACAGAGATTTTTCTTCTTCTTGTTTTTAGTTTAATTTTGGTTTGTAAAATAAATAAATAGTGTTTGAACAATAATGTTGTTTTATAGTCTCATAGACATCTTGTCTTCCACATTGTACTGTTCATAATGCATGTTATTGTCCAGAATATTTGTTAAGTAATGTCAATGCATAATATTCTCCACCATACCTCTTTAGTAAAGTAATCCACGTAAATATCGAAGACACCTTGACTTGGGATTTATACATACATCAAACACGATCATTCTCATTAGATCCTCTATTTCTTTACTTCTATAGTATTTCACTTAAAGTTTTTCTAAATTCTCTTCATCATGACAATTAGGCATAGGACACAGCTAACTTTTGACAAAACAACTCCACTTTACTACAGCACGCACTGGTCATTGTTTTCGAAGGAAAGAGGGCAAATTAAGTCATACAATTAAAATGTTGACACACAGGTCCATATGTGCACACACACACACACACACACACACACACACACACACACACACACACACACACACACACACACACACACACACACACACACACACACACACACACACACACACACACACACACACACACAATTCCTAACTCTGGCACTCATTGTTCTAAACTGACCTGCCTAATTGGCCTCCCATCCTATTCGAACCACCTCTCGCCGTCTTTGTGAACATGTTAGCTGATGAAATTACTGTACAATAGGAACTTGTTGCCATCTGAGGCACATTCAGATGTCATAAATTAGCACTGCAGATCTATCCCTGTCCTCTGCCGTGCCTTGATTGTATTACTGTTGATGATATCTGGAAATGTGGATGTACATCTACTGTTGCTAGCCCCAATTCTGACTTGTGCTCTGATATCTGCTTCACTGATTTCTGCTCTCATAAAAGCCTGGGTTTTCTGCACGTTACCTAAAATGGATCAATTGAAAGTGTGGATTCACAGCTCCAATTCAGATGTGTTGGTCATTACTGAGACATGGTTAAGGGAAGAGTGTTTTGAAAACTGATGTTAACTTTTCTGGTTATAACCTTTTTCGGCAAGACATATCTTCCAAAGGTGGGGGAGTGGCAATATTTACCAAGGATCACCTTCAGTCCCCAAACCATTTGATTTGCTGGTTTTAAGCATTAAACTTTCAAATAGCTCTTTGTTGACTGTTGCTGGGTGCCATCGTCCTCCATCAGCTTGTACCCTACCTGCCCTAAGCTCTCTCCTGACCCCTTACACTAAGTCTGAATTTGTCCTGCTTGTTGACCTAAATTGGGACATGTTTAAACCACCTGACCAAGTCTTGAAGCAATGGGACTCCCTAAATCTTTCTTAAATTATTACCAATCCCGCAAGGTATGACACCAAACACCCAGACCTAAATCTTTCTTAAATTATTACCAATCCCGCAAGGTATGACACCAAACACCCAGAAAAGGCTACTCTCCCCGAAGTTATCCTCACAAATAATCCTGATAGGTATGTTGTTTATTGTAGTGATCACTGTTTTACAGCCTGCGTTCGTAATGGCTGCTCAGTGAAACAACCTGTCCTGATTAGTCATAGACGATTGCTAAAAAAATAAATAATGAGCAAGCCTTCCTTCATGAACTGGCCTATGTTAAATGGTATAGAATCAGCTTGAAGACCCTTGAACCTTCTTTTTTGATATTTTCAGTGGTATTGTTCACAGACACGCCCCCATAAAGAAAATTTGAATTAAAAACAGGTTCATCCCCCGGTTCGACCATGATCTTGCAGATGTCACGTATACTCCCTCTCCAACCTCTTGGTCATCAGGCTACTGATTATCCCGCACACCTATCACCATCGTCTCGCCTGCCTGCGCCTCATGACACTCACCTGGACTCCATCACCTCCTTGATTATATTACCTATATTTGTCACACCCCTTGGTTCTTTCCTCAGGTGTTATTGACTCTGTTTTCATGTCGGTGCGTTGTTTGCGTTTCGTGTTTATTTTATTTATTTAAACACTCCCTAAACTTGCTTCCTGACTCTCAGCGCATTCGTTACAGCAGAGTTACTCCACCTCAATAATTGCATTTGTTGAAAGACCCAGCACGCGCATACTCAGGCTGACTGACTATCGTTCAGGCAAATGAGAAATAAGTGCACTCAGGCTATCCGGAAGGCCAAAGTTAGTTTAAGGAGCAGGTCTAACCCCAAGAAGTTCTGGAAAACGGTTAAAAACCTGTAGAATAAACCCTCCTCCTCACAGCTGCCCATGTCTCTTAATGTTGATGATGTGGTTGTTACTGACAACAAGCACATGGCTAAGCTCTTTAATCACCACTTCATGTCAGGATTCCTATTTCACCCAGCCATGCCTCCTTGCCCATCCAACATTTCCTCATTTCCCACCCCTTCTAATGCGACTATCTCCGATGGTTCTTCCTCTTTTTCCCCTACCCCGCTACAAAGTTTCTCCCTGCAGGCAGTCACTGAGTCCAAGGTGCTATAGGAGCTCCTTAAACTTGACCCCAAAAAAACATCTTGGTCAGATGGTTCAGACCCTTTCTTCTTTAAGGTTGCTGCCCCTCTCATCGCCAAGCCTATCTCTGACCTTTTTAACCTGTCTCTCCTTTCTGGGGAGGTTCCCATTGCTTGGAAGGCAGCCACGGTGGGTCCTTTATTTAAAGGGGGAGATCAAGCTGATCCTAACTGTTATTGGCCTATTTCTAGTTTACCCTGTTTATCAAAAGTGTTGGAAAAACTTGTCAATAATCAACTGACTGGCTTTATTGATGTCTATAGTATTCTCTCAGGTATGCAATCTTGTTTCCGGTCAGGTTATGGATGTGTCACTGCAACCTTAAAGGTCCTCAATGATGTCACCATTGCACTTGATTCTAAGCAATATTGTGCTGCTATTTTTATAGACTTGGCCAAGGATTTTGATACGGTAGACCATTCCATTCTTGTGGGCCAGCTAAGGAGTATTGGTGTCTCTGAGGGGCCTTTGGCCTTGTTTGCTAACTAGTGGAGTGTAGAAAGTCCGAAATTCTGCTGTCTCAGCCACTGCCTGTCACCAAGGGAGTGCCCCAAGGCTCAATCCTAGGCCGCACGCTCTTCTAAATGTACGTCAACAACATAGTTCAGGCAGTAGGAAGCTCTCCAATCCATTTATATGCAGGTGAGATGGGTTTATACTCAGCTGGCCCCTCCCCAGAGTTTGTGTTAAATGCTCTACCACAAAGCATTCTTAATGTCCAACAAGCTTTCTCTACCCTAAACCTTGTTCTGAACACCTCCAAAACAATGGTCATGTGGTTTGGTAAGAAGAATGCCCCTCTTCCCACAGGTGTTATTACTACCTCTGAGAGTTTAGAGCTTGAGGTAGTCACCTCATACAAGTACTTGGGAGTGTGGCTAGACGGTGCATTGTCCTTCTCTCAGCACATAACAAAGCTGCAGGCTAAAGTTAAATCTAGACTTGATTTCCTACTATTGTAATTGCTCCTCTTTCGCCCCAGCTGCCCAACTAACCCTAATTCAGATGACCATCCTACCCATGCTAGATTACGGAGACGTAATTTATAGATCGACAGGTAAAGGTGCTCTCGAGCAGCTAGATGTTCTTTAACATTCGGCTGTCAGATTTGCCACCAATGCTCCTTATAGGACACATCACTGCACCCATACTCCTCTGTAAACTGGTCATCTCTCTATACCCGTCGCAATGCCCACTGGTTGATGCTTATTTATAAAACCCTCTTAGGCCCCATTTCCCTCTATCTGAGATATCTACTGCAGCCCACATCATCCACATACAACAGCCATTCTGCCAGTCACATTCTGTGAAAGGTTCCCAAAGCACACACATTCCTGGGTCGCTCCTCTTTTCAGTTCGCTGCAGCTAGCTACTGGAACGAGCTGGAGCAAACACTCAAACTGGACAGTTTTATCTCAATCTCTTCATTCAAAGACTCAATCATGGACACACTTACTGACAGGTGTGGCTGCTTTTTGTGATGTATTGTTGTCTCTACCTTCTTGCCCTTTGTGCTGTTGTCTGTACCCAATAAAGTTTGTACCGTGTTTTGTGCTGCTACCATGTTGTTGTTGTGTTGCAACCCATGCTGTGTTGTCGTGTGTTGCTGCCTTGCTATGTTGTTGTCTTAGCTCTCTCTTTATGTCGTGTTGTGTTGTCTCTCTTTTGTGATGTGTGTTTTGTCCTATATTTATATTGTATTTAATAATTTTTTTTAATCCCAGGCCCCCGCCCCAGCAGGAGGCCTTTTGCCTTTTGGTAGCCCGTCATTGTAAATAAGAATTTGTTGTTAACTGGCTAGCCTAGTTAAATAAAGTTTAAATAAAATAAATAAATTAAGGTTAAATAAAACCATTTAGCAGCCTACACAATAAATAACTAATATTGATAACTATATGTCGTACTGAAATCACCCAGGCATTATCTCTGAAATGTTTTGACAGTAGTGCACAGAGTAGAATTGTTAATAAATTATTTTGTTTTTGCAGGTCAGGTTGCGTTATGCCACTTCACCACTATATAATTAATCAGAAATCACTTTATTGATAGGTTTGTTCAAAAGATTGTTCCAGTTAATATTTAAATGTCTGAAATTGTCTGAGATACCCAATCATTAGGTTCCGTCAGAGTATTCAAATCCCTACATATAATTACTGAATACCTCACACATAAATAGCCCCTAGTTTCGTAAATAATATATTTTCTTATTTGCATCAGATGCTGTGTATACATTTATCGCTCTTATTTTCATTCCTCTAAAGTAGCAGTCCAATATTAAATAATCAATGTTTGCAAAGTCTGGTATTCTTTTAGATTATTTGCTTACCTTCTACTGGGGACTTCGTTTCTCATCTTTATTTTTAACCTGCTTGAGTGGTGGGGGGAACTAACTCTGGCGGGGAAGGGAGCAGAGAGAATGGGGGGGACGGGATTCATTGTCATCTCTCTCTCTATCTCTTTCGGGGGTCACAGAATTACTACTAAAGTCTGACTCGCTCATCTCCTCAAAGGACTCTTCTTCCTCACTCTCACTGCAGCTGGACTTGGGGATTGGATACTCTCGTTTACACTTTCAGCTCCCTCTACACCTACACTTCTGAGATCTGGCCGCCCTAACATTTGGATTCAGCTCCCTCTGCTTCTCTCTCATTCACTAGCATCTGCCTCTAAGCTGCGCTTGAACCTGTAGTGGTGACCTCGCGCTCTGTCGTAGTGTGGGGAATGGTACTCACTGTTGGGGTCGGTGGCCCTGTCTCTCGCTCTCTCCTCTCCCGGCTCTTCCCCTGGGCTGTATTGGGGACAATAGCAAGATGGCGCCGACAGACAGGGTCGCCTCGCTTCTAGGCCTTAGGAAACTATGCAGTATTTTGTAACATACTCTGTTTCACGGAAACATTACTCTCTGGGGACATGCTGTCAGAGTCTGTACAGCCACCGGGATTCTTTGTGCATTGCGCCAACTGGAATAAACATCTCTCCGGGAAGAACAAGGGCGGAGACCTTTCATGATTAACGACTCATGGTGTAATTGTAACAACATAAAGGAACTCAAGTCCTTCTGTTCACCTCACCTAGAATTCCTTACAATCAAATGCCGACCATATTATCTCCCAAGAGAATTCTTGTCGGTTATCGTCACAACCCTGTATATCCCCCTCAAGCCAATACCACGGCGGACCTCAAGGAACTCTGCTGGACTATATGCAAACTGGAAACCATATATCCTGAGGCTGCATTTATTGTAGCTGGGGATTTTAACAAAGCAAATTTGAGAACACCGCTACCTAAATTCTATCAGCATATTGATTGTAGTACCTGGGCTGGCAAAACACTGGATCACTGTTTCTCTAACTTCCGTGATGCATACAAGGTCCTCCTCCACCCTCTGTTTGGCAAATCTGACCACGACTCCATTTTGCTTCTCCCCTCCTATAGGCAGAAACTCAAACAGGATGTACCCGTGACAAGGACCATTCAACGCTGGTCTGACTAATTGGAATCCACGCTTGAGATTGTTTTAATCACGCGGACTGGGATATGTAATATAGATTTATACACTGATTCGGTGAGTGAGTTTATAAGGAAGTGCATAGCATATGTTCTACCCACTGTGACTATTAAAACCTACCAGAACCAGAAACTGTGGATAGATGGTGGAATTCATGCAAAACTGTATGCGCAAACTACCGCATTTACCAATGGAAAGATGACCGGGAATATAGCCAGATACAAACAGTGTAGTTATTCCCTCCGCAAGGCAATCAAAGAAGTTAAATGTCAGTATAGGGACAAAGTGGAGTCGCAATTCAATGGCTTAGACATGAGACATATGTGGCAGGGTCTACAGACAATCATGGACGACAAAAAGAAAACCAGCCACATCACGGACACCAACGTCTTGCTTCCAGATAAACTAAACACCTTCTTTGCCCGCTTTGAGGATAACACAGTGCCACTGATGCGGCCCGCTACCAAGGACTGCGGGCTCTCCTTCTCCATGGCCGACGTGAGTAAGACAACAGGTTAACCCTCACAAGGCTACCGGCCCAGACGGCATCCCTAGCCGCGTCCTTAGAGGATGTGCAGACCAGCTGGCTGGTGTGTTTACGGACATATTCAATCGCTCGCTATCCCAGTCTGCTGTCCCCAAGTGCTTGAAGATGGCCACCATTGTTCCAAAGGTAACTGAACTGAATGACTATCGCCACATAGCACTCACTTCTGTCATAAAGTGCTTAGAGACTAGTCAAGGATCATATCACCTCCACCTTACCTGTCACCCTAGACCCACTGCAATATGCATATTGCCCCAATAGTTCCACAGACGATGCAATCGTCATCACACTGCACACTGCCCTATCCCATCTGGATAGGAATACCTATGTAAGAATGCTGTTAATTGACTACAGCTCAGCATTTAACACCATAGTACCCTCCAAGCTCATCATTAAGCTTGAGGCCCTGGGTCTCAACCCTGCCCTGTGCAATTGGACTTCCTGACGGGCCGCCCCCAGGTGGTGAAGGTAGGAAACAACATCTCCACTTTGCTGATCCTCAATACTGGGGCCCCACAAGGGTACGTGCTCAGCCCCCTCCTGTACTCCCTGTTCACCCATGACTGCATGGCCATGCACTCCTCCAACTCGATCATCAAGTTTTCAGACGACAAAACAGTAGTAGGCTTGATCACTAACAATGACGAGACAGCCAATAGGGAGGAGGTGAGGGAACTCGGAGTGTGGTGTCAGGAAAACAACCTCTCACGCAAAGTCAACAAAACAAAGGAGACGATCGGCAGGAAACAGCAGAAGAAGCACCCCGCTATCCACATCGACGGGACAGCAGTGGAGAAGATGGAAAGTTTTAGATTCCTCAGCTTACACATCACGGACAAACTGAAATGGTCCACCCACACATGCAGTACCTCAGGAGGCTGAAGAAATTTGTCTCGTCAGCTAAAACCCTCACAAACCTTTACAGATGCACAATCGAGAGCATCCTGTCGGGCTGTATCACCGCCTGGTACGGCAACTTCACCGCCTACAACCACATGGCTCTCCAGAGGGTGGTGCAGTCTGCACAACGCATCATCGGGTGCAAACTACCTGCCCTCCAGGACAACAACAGCACCCAATGTCACAGGAAGGCCAAAAACAATCACCTGAGCCACTGCCTGTTCACCCCGCTACCGTCCAGACGGCCAGGTCAGTACAGGTGCGTCAAAGCTGGGACCGAGAGACGGAAAAACAGCTTCTATCTCAAGGCCATCAGACTGTTAAACAGACATCACTAACACATAGAGGCTGCTGCCTACATACAGACTTGAAATCATTGGCCACTCTTAACAAATGGATTACTAGTCACTTTATTAATGCCACTTTAATAATGATGTTTACATATATTGCATTACTCATAGCATATGTATATACTGTATTTTATACCATCTATTGCGTCTTGCCTATGCCACTCTGTCATAGCTCATCCATACATTTATATGTACATTTTCTTATTCCATCCCTTTACTCAGATTTGTATGTATTAGGTAGTTGTTGTGGAATTGTTAGATTGATGATTTTACTGCACTGTCGGAACTAGAAACACAAGCATTTCGCTACACTCGCAATAACATCTGCTGTGTGTATGTCACCAATACCATTCGATTTGATTTGATTTGAAGCCCTCGCTTTGTAGACATAAGACTGGGGGACACATGAAGAAGTCGTGGGCCTCGTTTGCACACAGGGTGCACATGCTTGGAGACTCAGGGTCTCCACGTCTCCAACACTTCTGGGCACTGACCTGATGGTCCAGCCTCTGGGAGATGTAACATCGAGGGGTCTGTCTAGGGTAGGGGATCTTCCCGTTGTACGGGCCCAGGAAGATTGAGTTTGGGATTGTTATCAACTGCCCACTAGTGGTTTTGCGCATGCACACTTTGTACTTGCATACCTCATACCATATCCCGAACTTCTGCACAGGTTTCACTACAGGTTTTAAAATAGTGCAATTATTGGACCATTATTATTGAAGATATTTAATATATACTTTGGTTCGTCATGTACAACCGCGAGGTCGGCCAGACAGCTTTTGCTCAAGCGACTGAATGGCTTATTTTCCACATCTCTCTCTTTTCTTTCTCACCAGACGTCCTCTCTCTCCCTCTCTCGCCTCCTTTATCCTTTGTAGTGTGAATTTTCTATTTTTCTCACTCACAGTAATTTTCTCTCTATCCATCCTTTCGCTTGCCTCCTTTTTGCTTTGTAGTGTCTCTCTCTATCTCTTCCTCTCTCTCGCTCTCTCCATTGTCTCTCATTTAGTTTTCCCTCTTTCTTTCCCTGCCTTTATTAGGAAGGATGGTAGTAACATTAAGGGTAACTCGCCTGGCTTCTGTGTGTTCATAAAGACATGATTCTGTGTGTTCAGAAAGACATGCTTCTGTGTGTTCATGAAGACATGCTTCTGTGTGTTCATAAAGACATGCTTCTGTGTGTTCATAAAGACATGCTTCTGTGTGTTCATAAAGACATGCCTATGCAGGTATAGGAGGCAGCTGCTGACGCTAGCTGAAAACAGAGCCTCAGAACACTCAGCACTCTACCCCCCCCCCTGCCACACACACACACACACACACATAAACAGGCACACACACACACACACACACACATAAACACACACACACACACACACACACACACACACACACACACACACACACACACACACACACACACACACACACACACACACACTCAGACACACACACACATATTCAGGTACGCACACGCTGCACTCACACACACACACACACCAGGCCTGCTGGCTATCAGCTACTATGAGAGAGAACAAGAGATGATGAGGGGCAGATAGGGGAAGCTAGGAGGGGGAAAAGATTGGAAGAGGAAGGTGCTAGGAGGTGCTAAAGTGGAGGGGAGAGATAGTGATGCTGAAGGGGGAGAAGACGACAAGGGAGGAAGAGACACATTTTAAGGTTGGGTGATGTTCACCTTCAGACACGGACGAGCCCCCAGGAATTTTTTGGGATGATGGTGGAGTAGTGGGGAGGTGTGGAGGTAAAGACATGCTGGTGATGTGCTCCAGTTAGTTCTCTCTCTCTCTCTCAATTCAATTCAAGGGCTTTATTGGTGTGGAAAATGTATGTTAACATTGCCAAAGCATGTGAAGTCGATAATAAACAAAAGTGAAACATTACACTCACAGAAGTTCCAAAATAATAAAGACATTTAAAATGTCATATTATGTCTATATACAGTGTTGTAACGGTGTTCTCTCTCTCTATCTCTTTCTCTCTCTCGTAAAAATGTCTAAATAAAAACATGAATGGGTAGTCCACACTGCAGGGTTTGTTTGCCTGTGTGTAAGCATTGTAAGAAGCAGCTTTCTCCCCACACAAAATCCCCAGGACCAATAACAACACAATAGATGTTAACACTGCGTTTCCTCTTTTCCTCTCCTAACCAGGTCACAGCCAGGGGGTTTGCCCCGCTGCTACAGTTTGCCTACACAGCCAAGCTGGTTCTGAGCAAAGAGAACATCCATGAGGTGATCCGCTGTGCTGACTTCCTGGGCGTTCACAACCTAGAGGACTCCTGCTTCCGCTTTCTGCAGGCCCAGCTGCACAGCGACACCGATGATCACAACAATGGCCTTCTCTGCCGCAAGGAGCACACCGATGACCTCATCACAGAGATGGACGGTAGTGGTGGTTCCGCATCGTCGGAGAAGCTCAGGGTGACGTCATCCTCAGCGACGAGGCGGCGGCCCAATCACTCAACCCTCACGTCCCTCACCAGCAGCCTGACCTCTGACCTCCCACGATGCCCCAAATACAGGAAGTACCAGCAGGCCTGTGCCAAGCACAGCGGAGAGAATGACGACGATGACAGCGTCACCTCAGCCGCCTCGTCACACTGCCATACCTCAACCTCCCCAGGCCCTCTCTCAGAGACCAGCAGCACCCGTCAAGGGGGACAACCTCACCCCCTCTCCCCCTCCAGAATCAAAGAGGAACCCCGCTCCTGGGGTGAGGGAGAGGGGAGTCCCCCGGGACTGTCAGAGGATAGCCAGGATGTCCTGGAGATGGAGATGTGGCCGGAGCCCTCAGAGCGTCCCCCCAGCAGAGGCTCACCATCCTGCCTGAGCTCCTACCTCCAGAGGGGCCTCCTGGATCTCAGTAACCCAGACAGCACTCTACCTACCACTCCTCTCACCCAGCAGCTACTGAACAACGAACTCTCATTAGCCCATAACAGGGATAAGGACAGGAACAGAGGGGCATTTCAATGTGAGGGTGGAAGGGACCTCAGGGCGGGGTCTGCAGGGACAATGCATTTGTCTGTGGATGGTGTGACTATGCAACCTGTGCCCTCAGACGGTCTCAGCAAGCAGGAAGTAGAGTTGGATCGCCGTAGCAGCGTCATCTTCTCCTCTGGAGTGTGCGACCGCCTAGGTACACCGTCTCAATCCTACTGCGACCGGAAGTCTCTGGAAAAAGATCTGTTGGAGATCACATCAAAATCCCTGTGGACAGGTGTTAGTCAGTCCTTCCCCTGCCGCCAGCCTTACTCTCCCCTATCCTCCTCCACCACCCTCACCACGGTCCTCCAGGACCCCCTGCCGACAGTGACCTGCCGAGCGCAACCCACGACCAGCTGTCCTCTGCCCATAAAGATTTCCCCCCGCTCCCCTCCATGCGAGCCCCGCACACGCACCTCCAGCTCCTGCTCATCTTTCTCCTACCTGGAGGACGTGGGCAGCGGGGACTCGCCCTCCAACATGCCCCAGTTTGAGTTCTCCTCCTCCCCATGCTCTGTGTCGGGCTCTGGCCTGGCTCGCTGTCTGGTGGGGGAGCAGAGGGAGCACGGTGGGATGGTGGTGGGGGAAGCCATCTTCTCTCAGGGCCGTGCCAAGATCAAGTGTGAACGTTCGTACGGGGCCAACTCCAGTGATGAATCTGGGTCCTTCTCAGAGGGAGACAGTGAGTCCGGCCCTGCCAGAGAGCCAGGCCCTGAGGTCAGAATACTTAATCTACACTCTATATTACAATTGCAATCTGTGCGATAGGTTTCGAAATTGGTTTGCTCTGTCAAGATATTACTAATGTTATGGCTAAAATGATGAACTACATCCTTAGAAAAAAGGGTTCCAAAAGGGTTCTTCGGCTGTCCCCATAGGAGAACCCCTTTTGGTTCCAGGTAGAACCATTTTTGGTTCCAGGTAGAACCGTTTTGGGTTCCATGTAGACCCCTCTGTCGAAAAGGGTTCTACCTGCAACCAAAAAGGGTTCTTCAAAGGGTTCTTATATGGGGACAGCCGAAGAACCCTTTAAGGTTCTAGATAGCACCTTTTTACTAAGAGTGTAGGTTGTGGTAAATATGTTCTGATGGTTGGAAATATACTTTTTTAAACCAAAAGGGCAACATTTCTGAACAAGTTGCTACGATCACTCCACTTTATGAACTGCTATGAAAGCAGTAATGGAGACAAAAGACACAGAAAGAGACAGAGAGACAGTGGTAAATGAATGGACTGGTTATTGGTATGACAACCATTGTTCTGCGGAAGATGAGCCTGGAGAGTTTAGAACAGTACTAGTCATCTGTGATGCTATTCTAAAGCTATAGTCATGGCCCATCCATACACACACACACACCGTCCATACTGGTACACACCATCCATCCACACAGCCTAGCCTCTTGAGGATAAGACCTTGACTGCCTTGACTTCACACTGCCTTGATATCAAGAGAACCGCAGGGGTTGCCATGGCAATGTTTAAGCTCACACTCAGTCTCTCATGTTGCTGTTTGGAGAGAAATGTGATGATTCCTCCTGTGCTGCACTGTGGGCTGAAGCCTGTCATTCAGCTTCTCTCTGAGAGACACACACACAGCAGCTTCTTCTATTAACTCATCTGTATCAGCGTCCTCATTTGATTCAAGTCCCTATTTCAGGACCAGTGATGAGTCAGTCAGTCAGAGGCTGTTGGAACGGGTGTGCGTGGGAAAGAGATTTATGTAATAAAATGAATGTATGCTGAAAATACACCAACAGGGATAGAATTATTAAACTTTTTAGGCACTGTTTTTTTTTTTTGATGAACGGAAGGAAATTGAAGTAACTCTCAGTCACAGCTCCGTAGAGGTGTCGTTTTTTAATTAGTGCAATAAAATGATATTCTGTTCATAGTGAGGGTGCTTCAGCGATTTTTCTCACTCAAGTCTGAAAGGGAGGTGAGGAGTGTGTGTGTGTGTGTCCATATGCTCATACCAGTTCTCAGCGCTGACACACTTAGCTCAGACAGAACAGACACACACACACCCCAGGATCCACAGTGGCCAGGTACAAGGTGTTGTGTCCCTGTACCCTCTACCATCTGGCACCCTCCCCCAGTTTAGACACTCCTAACTAGGACAGTCCACTATGTGAGCCCCCTGCCTGGAGACAGAGCACCAGGCCCAGAACCTGGCCCATATAATACAGACACACACCAGTTGAAACAGATGAGGCCTACTTCTTAGCGCTGACCCACTCACACAGAGTGGTGTAATGAACTGAATAGAGGGAGGCAGAGTTAAAAATGGAAACCAGAACAAGAGAGAGAGAAGGACAGGATTTACGGCTGTGTCTGAAGCTCACTCTGTCATCCTAACCTTGTTATGGGACTGGTGTGAGTGGAGGGGCTATATATAGATGTCTATCCAGCTCTGGGAGATAGAGAGAGCCCCCCTCCCCCAAGGTCACAGCTGAAACCGAGCACTCCCTAAGTCCCCTGCCTCTCCCCAGCTCTCTCTGAGACATGACAAAACGTCACACAGCATATACTGACCCATTAAACAGTGAATACTAGGACTTTCAATTGGGAACATCATGCAGACAACTATTTACATTGGAGGAGTTCCTTATGACGTTAACGGAGAGAACTTTATGGTATCTTAAACATCAGTTTGAGAACATCCGCTAATCTGTATTTTTCAAAGTACTTTCTGTCAATTGAAAGTAAATGAATATCTTCCTCCCACTGTTTTTGACTAATATAAACTATTGATTTATATCCGCGCTTCAAATACACTATATAAGTATGCGGACACCCCTTCAAATTAGTGGATTCGGCTCTTTCAGCTACACCCGTTGCTGACAGGTGTATAAAATCGAGCACACAGCCATGCAGTCTCCATAGACAAACATTGACAGTAGAATGGCCTTGCTGAAGTGTTCAGTGACTTTAACCGTGGCATCGTCATAGGATGCCACCTTTACAACAAGTCAATTCATCAAATTTCTGCCCTGCTAGAGCTGCCCTGTTCAACTGTAAATGCTGTTATTGTGAAGTGGAAAAGTCTAACAGCAACGACGGCTCAGCCACACAAGCTCACAGAACGAGACCGCCTAGTACTGAATGTAAAATCGTGTAAAATGTAAAATCGTCTGTCAGTTGCAACACTCACTACAGAGTTCCAAACTGTCTCTGGAAGCAACGTCAGCATAAGAACTGTTCATCGGGAGCTTCATGAAATGGGTTTCCATGGCAGAGCACCCGCACAAGGTCACCATGCGCAATGCCAAAGCTTGCCACTATTGGACCCTGGAGCAGTGAAACACGATCTCTGGATTGATGAATCATGCTTCACCATTTAGCAGTCCGATGGACGAATCTGGGTTTGGCAGGTGCCGGGAGAACACTTCCTGCCCGAATGGATAGTGTCAACTGTAAAGTTTGGTGTAAGAGGAATAATGGGCCGGGCCGTTTTTCATGGTTCGGGCTAGGCCCATTAGTTCCAGTGAAGGGATATCTTTACGCTACAACATACAATGACATTCTAGGCGATTCTGTGCTTACAACTTTGTGGCAACAGTTTGGGGAAGGCCCTTTCCTGTGTCAGCATGAACATGCCCCCGTGCACAAAGCGAGGTCCATACAGAAATGGTTGGTTGCGATCGTTGTGTAAGAACTTGACTGGCCTGCACAGATCCCTGACCTCAACCCCATCAAACACCTTTGGGATGAATTGGAATGCTGACTGCAAGCCTAGTTTCCCAACATCAGTGCCCAACCTCACTAATGCTCTTGTGGCTGAATGGAAGCAAGTCCTTGCAGCAAGGTTCCTGCATCTAGTGGAAAGCCTTCCCAGAAGAATGTAGGCTGTTACAACAGCAAAGGTCGGGACCAACACCATGTTAATGCCCATGATTTTGGAATAAGATGTTCGACAAGCAGGTGTCCATATACTTTTGGTCATGTAGTGGAACATCATGGACAGGCTATGACCATCTACGATAGGTAGAATGACAGTGTCACCTAGTGGACTGAGTGGGTACACCCTGGGCTTCTTTCAACTGTGTGTGTGTGTGTGTGTGTGTGTGTGTGTGTGTGTGTGTGTGTGTGTGTGTGTGTGTGTGTGTGTGTGTGTGTGTGTGTGTGTGTGTGTGTGTGTGTGTGTGTGTGTGTGTGTGTGTGTGTTATGTGGGGGAGTTGAGTAATTAGAGCAGAGGACACATTACAGTTGTTCACTGTAACATGCACAATAAAGTTGTGTTGTATTGTACACCAGAGAAGATAGAAACTGCTGTATATCCCCAATGCATTCTTCTTTGTATTTTGTCATTTGTCTGCCAGGTCAAACTTCCATTCCCGGTGGATCAGATCACCAACCTTCCCCGTAATGACTTCCAGATCATGATAAAGATGCACAAACTGACCTCAGAGCAGCTGGAGTTCATTCACGACATCCGGCGGCGCAGTAAGAACCGCATCGCCGCCCAGCGCTGCCGCAAGAGGAAGCTAGACTGCATCCAGAACCTGGAGGTGGAGATACGCAAATTGGTACGTACATTGTTTTAACATGAAGGTCTATTTATCATAAAAAGGTTCATCTTTACAGTTAGCATTTGTAGGACTGTCAGTTTTTTTAATATTTTGAGAGCAGGTTTTGGTAAACTGGTTATGCACTGTATACATATTGATTTTCTATATGTTTGTATTCCATGAGAGTAAGCTGTGTGTCTATTCTCTATGTACTCATAACATACATGTACTGTACTGTATGTGTGTTTCCTTGCAGGTACATGAGAAGGAGAAGCTACTGAGTGAGAGGAACCAGCTGAAGGTGTGTATGGGTGAGCTGTGGCAGAACCTCTCCTACCTGTCCCAGGCTGTGTCCCAGGAGGTGTGCAGGGAGGTGCAGGGGAACCCCGAGAAGACCAAAGCCCTGCTCCCTACACACAGGCCCAGCGATCCCACCAACAGCATCTCCATCATGGCCAGCATCGACCTCACTTCCAACCCAAGCTCCCCAACCTCAGAGGGAAGCCTGGCCAAGTCAACCTGCTCCTATGAAAGCCCTGTGGAGAGAGATGTTGGCTCTGGGCAGAGGCTTAGGAGGGGGCAGGGCGGTGTGGAGACAGAGGTGTCTGTCCTGGGGCAGGAGGACCCGGAGTCTTCCCTAGAGCCTGGAGCATCTCCGGGTGTGTGTAGCCCCACTGTTTCGGTGGATTTCTGTCAAGAGATGACTGAGAAATGCACGACAGAAGAACAGCCCGGACAGGCCTGTACCTAGCTAGCAACGACTGAATAGCTAGCAACCATTAGTGTTTTTATTGTTATTATGACACACATCTCTACCTTGATATGTATAAAATTTGAAATACATTTGTTATGCGTGTTTTTTAAAGGATGACACTACAGTTGTCTTATCAGCAATACTGTTAAAACAGGTATTTGGAGTTACCAAACTCCTTAAGACATAGCACTGGCAGCTTCCCCCTCTCTCTTTATCTCTCCACCCAGCTAGCACATTTAATTCCTTGGAAGTTGTGGCAATGTATGTTTTTGGTTTCACATTCATTGTGGGAACGAAGCCATACGTTTCCTGACCGGTAAAACTTAACGTTTTTTAAATGAGAATAGAAGGGAACATTTTGCCTGTTCTGGGAATGTTTATTTTTAGGTTGCAGGGAAGTTATGATAACATCTTACTATGGTTCCTAGAACGTTTTCCTGGGAGATTTTATTAACGCTCTGAGAGCAGAAATTATAGGTTATTTGGAGGTTCTTGAATGACTTCCTTAAAACTTTCATTAAGATGTTTAATAACACTGCTAGCTTATTTTGTGTTAACTTTTTTGAACTCCAAGCACAGATAAGAGACATGGAAATGTATTTCCTTAGGCATTAATCATGCAAACGCAATTACATTTTATTGTGACACGGCATCAGTGAGATTCAAACCTTCAGTCTTCTGTTCTCTATCCATGGAATTAGTCCACTGCACCACCAGGATGGAGCGAGCATGTCATGTTTGTTACGCATTCAAAACCGTTCATTTTTGTCTATTCAAACAGACCCCATTTCAAGGAAAACAAGCACTCATTAAGATCAGGTGTGGCCGATAAGTGGGTGCGGTTAACACACCTGAACACGCTTAACAAGATAGAGGATAGAGCGAGTTTTGTTGTTGCTGAGAACGGAATGTATATGTTAACATGTATATGTTACTAAAGTTTTCTTGTGGAGTTTATGGAAAGTTTTTTCACCTTCTGAGAATGGAATGTATGTTTTTAAATAACATTCTTAGAACGTTCTCTGAACGTTACTAAAGTTTTCTTGTGTTTTTTTTACGGAAAGTTTTCTTACCGTTTTCTGAACAATTTGAGACCATTACTTTAAATGGAACCATGAGGAAACCTGTAGGAAACGTTATACTGAAGTACCGAAATTCCCACAGAAGAACATTGTTTCTTAACATTCTCTGAACAATTTGAGAACATTCCCAATGTCAAACCAGTTGAAAATGTTCCTAGAACATTACCAAAATTGGACTTAAATGTAACCACGTTGAACTTTTAGGAAACATTCTCTTAAAAGTAATGAAATACCAATAAAATAACTTTTTGTCAAGTTCCTTAAATGTGCTGAGAATGTTCCAAAGCCAAGCAACTATTATGCACCATAATAGTACAAAGTACATAATAGTTACAACCTTTGGAAAGGTTGTAAGCAAAATAACCATAGGACAACCACACTCTCACCAAGCTCTAAGAAACATATGGTTCTCAGAACATTATGTGCTAGCTGGGTATATATTTCTCTCTCTCTCTCTCTCTCTCTCTCTCCCTTACTCACTCCCTGGCTCTCATCATGGGAGGTTAAACTCAGGAATTCCTCTGAATGTTCAATAATGTCTCTGTAAAAAGCTATTTCATTACAAATTGTACATCTGAAGAGTTCTTCTGTACAGCTGAGAGTAGAATTAACTCTCATATGCAAAGTTTCCTTCAGTTCTTATTTCTCACTTTCTTTTCCCTGCATACATGTTTTTTATGAACATTCCTCTTTTGCCTGTGACACACAGTAGCATCTGTTGTGAAAGAAAGAATGAAAGAAGGAAAGAAATGCAGGAATCAACATACCGTAGCTAAAGATGGAAATGGAAATAACCTGCACCATTCACCACCTCAAAGAGGTAACATATCCCTACCAAATGCATTGAAATTGGCACTTAGAAATGAAAACTCCCAAGCCAAGTACTTACTTAACTTATATTCAACAAATATTAATGGTGTCAAAGACTATCATACTTATCTGAAACATATTGCGCTTTTAGGGGTAGAAATGTACCTTCCCACATGTAGTGAAAATGCAGTATTTCGTCCTGAGGTTTTTCCACGTACATTTAGTGTATATCAGATGTATTAAAGTATTGGGACATAAGTGGAAGGCACCACATATTCCTTGTTTGATAATCCATATAAATTCTTAGATATAAGAGTGCAATTTATCCTCTAAACTTGTCCAGTATTCCTAATGGTGTATTATCAAGTGAAATGTTTAAAAAACGAATTCAAAGAGATGCTTAGATAGTTGTTGATCCATGGTAATGCCAAATGATTCCATTGTGGAAGATAGTTCTGTAGCATGTGTCAGGGTTAGCTTAGTGGTTTCTTTGTTGATTTCTCTAGGAACTTTCAAATGTCACATTCGGGGAACCTCATTGACATCTGTTAGTTTTCCTCACAGTACAAAGTACAAATGACAGAGCTCCACAGAATGTACTGTTACTCTAACTACATTGAATATACTTAGCACCCCATTTTGATATTTTTGAATTTAGAAAAAGAAATATGAACATGTTTGTTAAATTAATTCATTTTAACAGTGTTTCCTATGAGGATTATTTGTTGGTACAAATGTAAACTTCCTAATATTGATTCTAGTGATTTGTAATGGTTGTTGTTTTTACTGACAATTTGGATGAAAGAGAAGTCTTTTGTGTGTTGTATAATTCACAATGTCCTTATTTAGTACAAATGAAGCGATGGTTTAAAAGAGGTGAAAGTGTTTACAAATGTCTTTGTTACATGTTTTCGTTTTTTAAGGATTTTTCCATGACAAGAGACTTTGTGTAATTGGTTCGATAAGTTAGATTTTTTTTTTTTAACTGTTTTTAAAATGGAACATAAAATTGTACGTGGATGATGTGTTCACACAAGATTTTAAAAGTACATGTTTGACAAATGCAGCTCCAAGTCTTGCCTTAGAGGTTTCAGAGGCCAAACTCATGTGAAAGGGCCCGGAAGGTGTCAAGTTAAAACCATACTGTAGGAAAATAACATTCTGTCCGTACCATGAAAAATGATTGATTTGAGTGCAAACAAATTGTTTACTTGTTGGGGAAAACCATAATTGCATTTTTCTTTTAATGTGCATTAACAATGTTATTTTTTCCACAGTAAAGGTTTGATTGAATCCCAACACTGGGAATCCCATCCCAGTGTATGCGGAGGTCATGCCTCGTTGGAACATAATGGACTCTCACACTTATCTACCTGTAAAATTCGGCATACCTCTCGTTTTGGGTCTAGGACTGTATTGTAGGAATAAGTTGTATGTGGTGTTGTTTCTATTTTTACACACACAGTGGTTATTATTGTATTTGTAGATTTCTGGTGATCCATTTTTTTTATGTGTAATTTGAGTAAACTGCAAAACTGCAGATTCAGCTGTTTCGCTTTTCCCATTTTATCTTTGAATGTTCAAATTGCCTGAGTTTGCTATATTGTAAATAGGGTGTAACTGTGTTTTTTGTTCATTTGATATCCAAGTGTTTTGGAAGAAGAAACAATGTTTTGTAAAGACAACATTTCTGTTTATGGATTAAAACGAATAGCATGTGTCAATTCTTTGTTTGTTTTTTCTTCTGTGAAATGATGATACATCTAAGATAATACTTTTAACCCATCAAAGAGGAAGATAAAAAGTGATTTTCAGTTTTAGTAAATCAGCATTTAATGTCATGAATTAAGATTGTATATCAAACAACTAAAGACACATTCCTCAGCATAACAGTCTCTTGATGAATGTTTGAGGCCTGGATTCAATGTGGGCTGTGAAAGATCCGCTTTATAGCGCCATTAACACTTCATTTTTGATTGAGCCGACATATCAAGCATTTATCATGAATGCAGTCTTTACTAACGTGGGAAAATTGCTTTTAATATAGTGTATTCGGAAAGTGTTCAGACCTCTTGACTTTTTCCACATTTTGTTACGTTACAGCGTTATTCAAAAAAAAAAATTCAGACATAACTCGTAATGACAAAGCAAAAACAGTTTTTTAGAAATGTTTGCAAATTTGTATATAAAAAAAAGGAAATATCACATTTACATAAGTGTTCAGGCCCTTTACTCTGTACTTTGTTGAAGAACCTTTGGCAGCGATTACAGCCTCAAGGGTTCTTGGATATGACACTACGAGTTTAGCACACCTGTATTTGGGGAGTTTCTCCAATTCTTCTCTGTAGATCATCTCAAGCTATGTCAGGTTGGATGGGGAGCATCGCTGCACAGCTATTTTCATGTCCCTCCAGAGATGTTAGATCGGGTTCAAGCCCGGGCTCTAGTTGGGCCACTCAAGGACATGAAGAGACCTGTCCCGAAGCCACTCCTGCGTTGTCTTGGCTGTGTGCTTTGGGTCGTTGTCCTGTTGAAAGGTGAACCTTCGCCCCCAGTATGAGGTCCTGAGCGCTCTGGAGCAGGTTTTCATCAAGGATCTCTCTGTACTTTGCTCCCTTCATCTATTCCTCAATCCTGACTAGTCTCCCAGTCCCTGCCGCTGAAAAACATCCCCACAGCATGATGCTGTCACCCCCATGCTTTACCATAGGGATGGTGCCAGGTTTCCTCCAACGTAACGATTGGCATTCAGGCCAAAGAGTTCAATCTTGGTTTCATCAGATCAGAGAATCTTGTTTCTCATGGTCTGGGAGTCCTTTAGGTGCCTTTTGGAAAACTCCAAGCGGGCTGACATGTGCCTTTTACTGAGGAGTGGCTTCCGTCTGGCCACTACCACAAAGGCCTGATTGGTGGAGTGCTGCAGAGATGTTTGTCCTCCTGGAAGGTTGTCCCATCTCCAAACTTTGGAGCTCTGTCAGAGTGACCATCCGGTTCTTGGCCACCTCCCTGACCAAGGCCCTTCTACCCCGATTACTCAGTTTGGCCGGGCGGCCAGCTCTAAGAAGAGTCTTGGTGGTTCCAACTTCTTCCATTTGGGAATGATGGAGGCCACTGTGTTCTTGGGAACGTTCAATGCTGCAGAAATTTTTGGTACCCTTCCCCAGATCTGTGCCTCAACACAATCCTGTCTCGGAGCTCTACGGACAATTCCTTCGACCTCATTGCTCTGACATGCACTGTCAACTGTGGGAACTTATATAGACAGGTGTGTGCCTTTCCAAACATGTCCAATCAATTGAATGTACCACAGGTGGACGTCAATCTAGTTGTAGAAACATCTGAACGGATGATCAATGGAAACAGGATACACCTGAGCTCAATTTCGAGTCTCATTGCAAAAGGTCTGAATACTTATGTTGTTGTTTATTTTATCCATTTGCAAAGATTTCTAAAAACCTTTTTTCGCTTTGTCATTATGGGGTATTGTGTGTAGATTGATAAGGAAAATAATATATTTAATCCATTTGAGAATAAAACGGGGGCGCAGCTGTCTAAGGCACTGCATTTCAGTACTAGAGGCATCACTACAGACCCTGGTTCGATTCCAGGCTGTTTCACAACCTGCCATGATTGGGAGCCCCATAGGGCAGCGCACAATTGGCCCAACGTTGTCTTTGTTAGGGTTAAAAAAGTTCAAGCAAAATAATACTTTTATAAAAGTGAATGCTCTATATAAGCATATAAAAGTTTTTCAAGGGATATCGTTACATTTTCCATGCTTTTGCATGCTCACCAACATTATTTTATCACAATCATTTGAAGTTCTCACACTTCACACATTTCTGTTGATGTGCACAATCCTTTTCCTTTTCTGCCACGATCAACCACATAAAAAGTAACTCATTTGGAGATACTGAGCATTTTTAGGTGCTTTGAATTGAAAACACATTGGGGAACAGCACTGCGTATGGCTTATGCCCACACATGGCACTACGTATGCCCATGCACGGCCTGGCATGGGATGGTGGCTGTTTTTGGCTCAATCAATGATGAGTGCAGTGTTATTGATATCTTCTGTGTGTTGCTTCACTCGTAGGCAACTCCTGGGTCCTATTTTTGCTCTCTTCCCTCTTCACTTTTTCATGATAGAGGAGATGTCCAAGAATACACTCTGAAAGAGAGAGAACATTTAGGATTGAGAGAGGCTAGATAACACATTGACACTTGTCATCATGACTTACTTCCTGGAAGATTTTAACATTACATTTACAACATTACAAATCTATTGCAGCTTTAACAGTCAAGTCTAGACATCTCTCTCTCTCTCTCTCTCTCTCTCTCTCTCTCTCTCTCTCTCTCTCTCTCTCTCTCTCTCTCTCTCTCTCTCTCTTTCTGTCCCACTACCTTCCTGTCTTATGCTTTGAGTCATGCTCTCATGTTCTGTTGTTATCATGCTCTGTTGTAATAAGCTCACATTACAGTGTTTATTACTCTCTAAACCACTAGGTCAGAGGCTGCCTGTCTCTTGGCTCTACTTGCCATTGACATTCTCCTTCCAGGGGGTGGCATCATGGGCATGTCCCCCATGTCGCCCAATTCAGAGTCAGATGTCCGTAGAGAGTTGCTGCTGCAGTCACTGATGGTGGACATGCTCTCAGAGGGCATACGTGTCATGAAGCTTTGCTTCCTTCCTGGGTTAGGCAAGAGGAAGTCGCTGCCCATTGATTTCCTCCTATCTTCCTCCAGGTCTATGTCCCTTGGAGCCAAGCTTGGTCTGTGTGTTGTCATGATGCTGGGTCTGTGTGTTGCAATAGGCACAGGTACTACTTCCATGTGGCTGGGCTGGTAGTGGTCTTGAGGGTGTAAATTGGGGTCCTTATGGTTCGGCTGACCCTGCAGGTTCCTGGGCCCACTGTCTCCATTCAAGAAAACTCCACCGTAGGCTGGAGGGTGCTGGTCTACCATGGTGGTGGTGTGGTTCTCTGGGGCTCCCTGGAGGTGCAGGGTCTGGATCATCCCTTGGCTGGGCTGACGTTGCTGGAGCTGCTGCTGCTGCTGCTGGTAGTGCTGATGGGGCTGGAGGCCAGTGCAGTTGGCCAGGTACTGGCCTGGAGCCACGCTGTTGTGCCTGGGCACCTCGTGGTTAGGTATGTAGTGGGGAGGTGGGTCCATTGGGTTCAGATCCTCCTCAGGAATGACTTTGAAGATGGTCTGAGTCAGCGGCCCGTTGTGAGAAGACAGTTTCCTCATCACACACAGTTGCTGTATCATCGCTTTCTTCTTCGGCTTATAAATCAAACTGTCGTTGTCTGCTGGGTACTTGTCTCCCTTCAGAGTCTGTTTGATTTTCTTGATGCCCAGGTGGGAAATCTCCATTAGGTTCAGGAAGAGAGACACCCCGGCAATGACGATCATGAACACCATGAACACTGTTTTCTCCGTAGGCCTGGACACGTAACAGTCCACGCTGTTGGGGCAAGGCATCCTCTCGCATTTATAAAGAGGTTCCAGTCCAATGCCATACAGGATATACTGGCCCATGATGAAGCCCACCTCCACCACGGAGCGTGTTAGGATATGGATGACGTACGTCCGCAGGAGGGACCCTCTCAGTGGAGCCTTCTTCACCTTCCTCTGCTCCTCCAGCCTCTTCAACTCCTTCTCAATGCGCTTGTGCTCCTCCACCAGCGCCTCCGTCTCCCCCAGCTCTGCCTTCAGCTGGACCCTCCTCCGGTGCCTCTCCTTCTCCAGGGCACGCAGGCGGTAGAGCGCGTGGCCCATGTAGACGAGGGAGGGCGAGGACACGAAGATGACCTGCAGGACCCAGAAGCGGATGAGGGAGATGGGGAAGGCCTGGTCGTAACAGACGGTCTTGCAGCCCGGCTGATCCGTGTTGCAGATGAACTCGCTCTGCTCATCGTCCCACACGTCCTCGGCCGCCACTCCCAGCACCAGCATGCGGAAGATAAAGAGGATGGTGAGCCAGATCTTTCCTACGATGGTGGAGTGGGCATGTACTTCCTCCAAGATGCTGCCCAGCAGGTTCCAGTCCCCCATAGTCTCTCCTCAAGGCTCACTGGTCTCTACTGCCACATGTCCTCACACTGGAGAGAAAGAGACCAGAGGGATATCCCATCTATTTTCTTTTAACAGTTTGATTGTTGCTCTAGTTTAAAACATGCAATGTTTATGATTATCATGCAATGAATGGACTTAATAATCGAGACAAGCGCGGTGGAAGGAAGCCACCTCAATGGAAGATAATCCATGAAAGAAAACAAGTAGGGGGCCGGTAGGATGCTGAAAAGTTTAGTGAACTAATGATACATATAGTAGGAACAGATCGATCTATAGTTTACATCAGGACGCACAACTGCAACATGTTTTGACTACAAAAGTCTTGTTCAGGCAGCATTGAAGAAGACTTTTGTAGTCGAAACGCAGCGAAGAATTTCACCTAAGAATTTCACTTAGTTGTTGTCATTTCAGAAATGCATTCCTTGTTTTCCTCTTTTTAACTTTTATGTTGGTGAGACAACTGCATTACAAATCGGCATCATGATGCAGACAGTAAGAGCAGTAAGGGGAGAGTGGGGTAAGTTGAGCCATTTTAACATTTAGCATTCCTCGTCAAGGGAAATATGGTATTCTTTCTAACAAAGATATCTACATATATTTCAGGATGTTGTGTATCCCTGTCAATAATCAGAGGTCATTGTAAACATTACATGTAATATTGTTTTTCCAAAAAAAAGTGGTCTCTTCCCCCAGGTATGGGGTAAATTGAGCCGCGGGCAGGGTAATTTAAGCCGCCTTCAAATTTATGTCCTGAATGAAACATTATCACTAACTTTTTAAAACCATGTCTATCTAACACTTTTAACATAGGCCCTGTTGTTTGCTCATATACCAGCAATAATGCCTTGCATTACGCCTGGGAAGACAACACTTCAATTTGTTCAACTTGCCATTGGCTCAACTTACCCCAAGGCAAACATTTTGACTATATTAGTCCACAAGGCTACAATGACGCACTTTCATGCTAGGTTTAGGACCTCATATGGAAGCTTATAGAGACCCCAACTGATGTATAGAATCATCTTAAAATGATCTTCTTTGGTATAGATACAAGTATCATGAAACCTCTAAAACAATACATTCATTTGATTTGGTGAAAATCAGTTTTTCTGAACCTAACTTCCGTACCACTCTTTCCATGTGGTTTTTTTCCATCACAGACTCCATGAAATTGTAACTTCTTCCTAAATATTGAGTCGAATGGTTTCCTAGAGTGTTGATCAACTTACCCCTTTACACCTACTCTCCTCTACATGTTGTTTTTACAGAATTCAATACATAATTTCAATGCAAAGATTAACAAGAACTTACATATCAATGGTATGGGTACTTTCTTTGCCTCTCGAAGCAAAACATGTTTCCCATTCGCCAAAATCACATGCTTGGTATGGTTACCCCATGGAGAAGTTGGTTTCCTTTGCAAAAGCACATATATCCCTCAGTCAGTCAGTCCGCCACACAGAGTGACTGTTCTGTGTCCTACTGTGCTGCTGTTGCACACAGGGTTCACAGGATGTGAGGATTGATCTGCAACCAACGGGAGGGACAATGCCCCATGGCACATCTTGCCAGGCAATTGTTGAATCCTGCTTGCAACGGCCTTTTCTCACACCAACCAACAGTGCCAACCCAGCTAGTGCCCGCTAACCCCCATTAATACCCCGCTCGCTGGAAGAGAGGGTATATTTGTGTATTGTTTTACATTCCCACAATGCTCCCATTTCGGCCCTTTAGTTAGAATAGGAACCCTCCTAAGTAGAAGCTTCAGATATTGACATTTTGAGGCAAAGGTATGTAATCCCTCATCTCGGATTAATGTAATGCATAATCTATAATGCCAGACACACTGGTTCGATGAGTCATGTCCAGATTCATAGTTAGCTGCATGGGGAGTTATTGTTTTTTTGGAGTGTGTGTGTGTTCTAACCCCTTGATGGTTTGTCTGCCGAAAGAGAACACCATAGTGCAAAATATACTCAATCTATCCAATCCAACGACTGAGTACTGTAGGGATAGGTCATATAGTGGGTTAGTAAAATTTGGTGTGAGTCGGTTGGTGTGATCTCTATTTTGCTTTGCATTTCAAAGTATTGGTTATGTCCTGATGAGTATTGTTTATCAAAAACAACACACCATGCAAACTGAATTGTATGCTCACTTTGGTTTGCAGTGCAATATTCCTGAACTGGTTTTATCCACGGAAAATGTATATTGAACTCCCCTTCTATCTGTGGGACTAAAGGCATACCGCACTGCATAGCCATGAAGATTAGCAGAAAAATCACATAACCTTGTCGAGAAGTGGAATTGTGTGGTTCTGAAGTTATTCTACACAACACAAACCCCCCCCCCCCATACCCCATGCTAAGTAATAGTACACAATAGTAGTTGAGCTGCTGCGGTATAAAAAAGACCAGCCAAGCCTCAGGGCTTTAATTAGCTTTCCATTGCACGCTGACAGAGTCAATGGAGGATTGATTTGATTTTCCCTTGCAGAAGCTTCAACAGCAAATGCCAGATGTCACATCGGGACGTTGCATTACATAACGAGTTCATCGAGTACTTAGCTAGCGATCCATAGGGGCTGGGGCCTGGATTTTTTGTTGTCTATCTGTGTTGCTGATGCCCAGACCTGCACCCATATGTTTTCATCTGATTAGCTTCTCCTTTTTCTGTTCTGACTGAACGACATGCATTTAGTCATTTGTTCTATTGCTCACTGTTAATGTTATTGATTCAATAGAGATGTCAATAACATGCGTTCATCAAAAAGTTACAAGACAAGGGTATTTGGCCATTGAGTATATTGTTGCAGTTCGCAGGTACAGGTTGACCTTTAAACTTTAACAAGGTCATACATTTGGATGGTGACATGCAATATTTTATATCAGTAGTTGCTACATTAATTTTTGAACTTATACATGAATTAAATGTACCCATTGATTATTGAAGAATGTAACTTATAAATGCCTCGTGAGCTCAGTTCAAATGTACTACCCCATCAGAACCCAAAATATAAGCTTGGTAAACAACTACTGTACTACTGGCTGCACACGGCTCTAACACCACGTCGTTAAGTTTGCTGACGAGACAATGGATTTAGGCCTGATCGCCAACGACAATGAGACAGCCTATAGGGAGGAGGTCCGAGACCTGGCAGTGTGGTGCCAGGACCACAACCTCTCCCACAACGTCAGCAAGACAAATTATCTGATTGTGGACTACAGGAAACAGAGGGTCGTGATCGCCCCCATTCACATTGACGGGGCTGTAGTGTCCACATCACTAAGGACCTATCATGGTCCAAACACACCAACAGTCATGAAGAGGGCACGGCAATGCCTCTTCCCCCTCAGGAGGCTGAAAAGATTTGGCATGAGCCCTCAGATCCTAAAAAAGTTCTACAGCTGCACCATTGAGAGCATCTTGACTCGCTGCATCACAGCTTGTTATGGCTACTGCTTGGCATCTGACTGCGAGGCGCTGCAGAGAGTAATGCGTACAGCCCAGTATATCACTGGGGCCAAGCTCCCTGTCATCCAGGATCTCTATACCAGGCGGTGTTAGAGGAAGGCCCTAAAAATTGTCAAAGATTCCAGCCGCCCAGGTCACAGTCTGTTCTCTCTGCTACCGCATGGCAAGTGATACCGGAGCACCAAGTCTGGGACCAAAAGGCTCCTTAACAAGTTCTACGCCAAAGCCATAAGACTGCTGAACCGTTGATGAAATTGCTACCCAGACTTTCTGTTTTTCACCCCCTACCTACATGTACGTAGTACTTCAATCATTCACCTAACCAAACCGACATGTACACTACCGTTCAGAAATGTGGGGTCAGTTAGAAATGTCCTTGTTTTTGAAAGAAAAGCAAATGTTTTGTCCATTAAAATAACATCAAATTGATCAGAAATACAGTGTAGACATTGTTAATGTTGTAAATGACTATTGTAGCTGGAAACGGCAGATTATTTAATGGAATAGCTACATAGGCGTACAGAGGCTCATTACCAGCAACCATCACTCCTGTGTTCCAATGGCAAATTGTGTTAGCTAATCCAAGTTTATCATTTTAAAAGGCTAATTGATCATTAGAAAACACTTTTGCAATTATTTAGCACAGCTGAAAACTGTTGTGCTGATTAAAGAAGCAATAACACTGGCCATCTTTAGACTAGTTGAGTATTTGGAGTATTAGCAATTGTGGGTTTGATTTCAGGCTCAAAATGGCCAGAAACAAACAACTTTCTTCTGAAACTCATCAGTCTATTCTTGTTCTGAGAAATGAAGGACATTCCATGCGAGAAACTTCCAAGAATCTGAAGATCTCGTACAACGCTGTGTACTACTCCCTTCACAGAACAGCGCAAACTAGCTCTCACCAGAATAGAAAGAGTTTCTGAGGCCCCGGTGCACAACTGAGCAAGAGGACAAGTACATTAGAGTGTCTAGTTTGAGAAACAGACGCCTCACAAATCCTCAACTGGCAGCTTCATTAAATAGTACCCGCAAAACATCAGTCTCAACGTCAACAGCGAAGAGGCAACTCCGGGATGCTGGCCTTCTATCTTCTATGTATTTATATATATATATATTTATATGTGTATGTATATGTGTGTATGTATATGTACAGTATATACGCTACCGGTCAAAAGTTTTAGAACACCTACTAATTTAAGGGTTTTTCATCATTTTTATATTTTCTACGTTGTAGAATAATAGTGAAGACATCAAAACTATGAAATAACACATATGAAATCATGTAGTAACCAAAAAAGAAAAAAGAAATGAAAATATATTTGAGATTTGAGATTCTTCAAAAAGCATTGATGACAGCTTTGCACACTCTTGGCATTCTCTCAACCAGCTTAATGAGGTAGTCACCTGGAATGCATGTCAATTAACAGGTGTGCCTTCTTAACATTTGTGGAATTACTTTCCTTCTTAATGCGTTTGAGCCAATCAGTTGTGTTGTGACAAGGTAGTGTGGGTATACAGAAGATATCCCTACTTGGTAAAAGACCAAGTCCATATTATGGCAAGAACAGCGCAAATAAACAGAGAGAAATGACAGTCCATCATTACTTTCAGACATGAAGGTCAGTCAATATGGAAAACGTCAAGAACTTTGAAAGTTTCTTCAAGTGCAGTCGCAAAAACCATCAAGCGATAATGTCACACCCTGATCAGTTTCACCTGTCCTTGTTATTGTCTCCACCCCCTCCAGGTGTCGCTTGTTTTCCCCAGTGTATTTATCCCTGTGTTTCCTGTCTCTCTGTGCCAGTTCGTCTTGTATGTTAGGCAAGTCAACCCGCGTGTTTTTCCCGTACTCCTTTTGCTATTCTCCTTTTGCTAGGCCTCTAGGTTTGGACTCCTGCCTGACTCTGGACTACTTTCCCACCTGCCTGATCATCCTTCCTGGCCTGACTTTGATTCTGCCTGCCCTTTGGTACCTTTTGGACTCTGAACCTCTTTTGACACTTTTGCCTGTCCACAACCATTCTCTTGCCTTCCCCTGTTGGATTAATAAATATAGTAAGACTCCAACCATCTGCCTCCTGTGTCTGCATCTGGATCTCGCCTTGTGTCATGATAGCTATGATGAAACTGGCTCTCATGAGGACCGCCACAGGAAAGGAAGACCCAGAGTCACCTATGCTGCAGAGGATAAGTTCATTAGAGTTACAAGAATCGGAAATTGTGGCCCAAATAAATGCTTCACAGAGTTCAAGTAACAGACACATCTCAACATCAACTGTTCAGAGGAGACTGTGTGAATCAGGCCTTCATGGTCGAATTGCTGCAAAGAAACAACTACTAAAGGACATCAATAAGAAGAAGAGACTTGCTTGGGCTAAGAAACACGAGCAATGGAAATTAGACCCGTGGAAACTTGCCGTTTGGTCTGGAGTCCAAATTGTAGATTTTTGGTTCCAACCACTGTGTCTTTGTGAGATGCTGTGTGGGTGAACGGATAATCTCCACATGTGTATTTCCCACTGTAAAGGATGGAGGAGGAGTTGTTATGGTGTGGGGGTGCTTTGCTGCTGACACTGTCTGTGATTTATTTAGAATTCAAAGCACATTTAACCAGCATGGCTACCACAGCATTCTGCAGCGCTACGCCATCCCATCTGGTTTGGACTTGGTGGGACTATCACTTGTTTTTCAACAGGACAATTACCCAACACACCTCCAGGCTGTGTAAGGGTTATTTTAACAAGAAGGAGAGTGATGGAGTGCTGCATCAGATGACCTGGCCTCCACAATCTCCAGACCTCAACCAATGCACAACAAAGAGCTGCAGTTAGTTTCAGAGTGAGTGGCAAGGAATAAGTTGGCCCTAAATATCTCTAAAACTAAAAGCATTGTATTTGGAACAAAACACTAACTAAACCCTAAACCTCAACTAAATCTTGTAATAAATTAAGTGAAAATTGAGCAAGTTGAGATGACTAAACTGCTTGGAGTAACCCTAAATTGTAAACATATTGATGCAGTTGTAACTAAGATGGGGAGAAGTCTGTCTATAATAAAGCGATGCTCTGCCTTCTTTAACAACACTATCAACAAGGCAGGTCCTACAGGCCCTAGTTTTGTGGCACCTTGACTACTGTTCAGTCGTGTGGTCAGGTGCCACAAAAAATGACTTAGGAAAATTGCAATTGGCTCAGAACAGGGCAGCACGGCTGGCCCTTTGATGTACACAGAGGGCTAATATTAATGATATGCATGTCAATCTCTCCTGGCTCAAAGTGTAGGAGAGATTGACTTCATCGCTACTTTTGTTTATGAGAGGTTGAATGCACCGAACTGTCTGTCTAAACTACTGGCACACAGCTCGGACCCCTATGTATACCCTACAAAACATGCCACAAAAGGTCTCTTCACAGTCCCAAAGTCCAGAACAGACTATGGGAGGCACACAGTACTACATCGAGTCATGACTCCATGGAACTCTATTCCACATCAAGTAACTCATGCCAGCAGTAAAATTAGATTTAAAAACAGATTTTAAAAAATACCTTATGGAGCAGCGGGGATTATGAAGCAACACACACACACACACACACACACTCACACACACACACACACACACACACACACACACACACACACACACACACACACACACACACACACACACACACACACACACACACACACACACACACACACACACACACACACACACACACACACACACACACACACACACACACACACACACACACACACTATGCATACACATGGATTTAGTACTCTGAATACTTTTAGGTTCTGCGTCAAAGTCTTTATTATGCGACCTTGTAGTGGACTGTTACTAAAACAGTCCACTACCACTTTGCTACCTTCAGGATATTCACACAGAGTAGACCCTGATTGGCCGTACTATCTCTGACGGTGGCGCTCCTAAAGGTTGAGGTCACGTAAGGATGTTCTATGTTGTGCCGTAGCAATCCGTCAATACTTGTGGAGAACACATGATGTACTGTGGGATCACAGAGTGGTTTATAAAAAGTTAACAATACCAAGGGCCATAGCAGCCCTCATTAAACCCTGTGATCATAGACAGGATCAATAAAGAAAACACACAAGGCAGTCAGCACTCATAGATACAGCAGATACACTACATGATACACTACACGACCAAAAATTTGTGGACACATCTCATTCCCAAATCATGGGCATTAATATGGTGTTGGTCCCCCCTTTTGCTGCTATAACAGCTTCCACTCTTCTGGGAAGGCTTTCCACTAGATGTTGGGACATTGCTACTGGACTTGCTTCCATTCATTCACAAGAGCATTAGTGAGGTCGGGCACTGATTTTGGGGGATTAGGCCTTGCTCGCAGTCGGCGTTCCAATTAATCTCAAAGGTGTTCGATGGGGTTGAGGTCAGAGCTCTGTGCAGGCCAGTGAAGTTCTTCCACACCGATCTCGACAAACCATTTTTGTATAGACTTCGCTTTGTTGCTCAGGGGCATTGTCATGCTGAAATATTTTTACATTACATTTAAGTCATTTAGCAGACGCTCTTATCCAGAGCGACTTACACATTGGTGCATTCACCTTATGACATCCAGTGGAACAGCCACTTTACAATAGTGCATCTACATATTTTAAGGGGGGGGTGAGAAGGATTACTTTATCCTATCCTAGGTATTCCTTAAAGAGGTGGGGTTTCAGGTGTCTCCGGAAGGTGGTGATTGATTCCGCTGTCCTGGCGTCGTGAGGGAGTTTGTTCCACCATTGGGGAGCCAGAGCAGCGAACAGTTTTGACTGGGCTGAGCGGGAACTGTACTTCCTCAGTGGTAGGGAGGCGAGCAGGCCAGAGGTGGATGAACGCAGTGCCCTTATTTGGGTGTAGGGCCTGATCAGAGCCTGGAGGTACTGAGGTGCCGTTCCCCTCACAGCTCCGTAGGCAAGCACCATGGTCTTGTAGCGGATGCGAGCTTCAACTGGAAGCCAGTGGAGAGAGTGGAGGAGCGGGGTGACGTGAGAGATCTTGGGAAGGTTGAACACCAGACGGGCTGCGGCGTTCTGGATGAGTTGTAGGGGTTTAATGGCACAGGCAGGGAGCCCAGCCAACAGCGAGTTGCAGTAATCCAGACGGGAGATGACAAGTGCCTGGATTAGGACCTGTGCCGCTTCCTGTGTGAGGCAGGGTCGTACTCTGCGGATGTTGTAGAGCATGAACCTACAGGAACGGGCCACCGCCTTGATGTTAGTTGAGAACGACAGGGTGTTGTCCAGGATCACGCCAAGGTTCTTAGCGCTCTGGGAGGAGGACACAATGGAGTTGTCAACCGTGATGGCGAGATCATGGAACGGGCAGTCCTTCCCCGGGAGGAAGAGCAGCTCCGTCTTGCCGAAGTTCAGCTTGAGGTGGTGATCCGTCATCCACACTGATATGTCTGCCAGACATGCAGAGATGCGATTCGCCACCTGGTCATCAGAAGGGGGAAAGGAGAAGATTAATTGTGTGTCGTCTGCATAGCAATGATAGGAGAGACCATGTGAGGTTATGACAGAGCCAAGTGACTTGGTGTATAGCGAGAATAGGAGAGGGCCTAGAACAGAGCCCTGGGGGACACCAGTGGTGAGAGCGCATGGTGAGGAGACAGATTCTCGCCACGCCACCTGGTAGGAGCGACCTGTCAGGTAGGACGCAATCCAAGCGTGGGCCACGCCGGAGATGCCCAACTCGGAGAGGGTGGAGAGGAGGATCTGATGGTTCACAGTATCGAAGGCAGCCGATAGGTCTAGAAGGATGAGAGCAGAGGAGAGAGACTTAGCTTTAGCGGTGCGGAGCGCCTCCGTGATACAGAGAAGAGCAGTCTCAGTTGAATGACTAGTCTTGAAACCTGACTGATTTGGATCAAGAAGGTCATTCTGAGAGAGATTGTCATGTTTGTCATTTATTATCATGTCTTGTCCCTGTGCTCCCCATTCTATTCGTTTCCCTCTGCTGGTCTTATTAGGTTCTTTCCCTCTTTCTATCCCTCTCTCTCCCCCTCCCTCTCTCACTCTCTCGCTCTCTCTTCTCTCTATCGTTCCGTTCCTGCTCCCAGCTGTTCCTATTCCCCTAATCATCATTTAGTCTTCCCACACCTGTTCCCGATCCTTTCCCCTGATTAGAGTCCCTATTTCTTCCTTTGTGTTCCGTTCCTGTCCTGTCGGTTCCTTGTTTAGTATTCACCGTGCTGTGATTGTGTATCGCCCTGTCCTGTCGTGTTTTTGCCTTCATCAGATGCTGCGTGTGAGCAGGTGTCTCTGTCAGCTACGGCCTGCGCCTACCCGAAGCGACCTGCAGTCTGTGGCCGCTTCTCCTGTTATTCCCCTCTACAGACTAGAGGATTTCTGTTATTCCCTGTTTGGACATTTCCTGTTAAGGATTCAGGATTTGTCGTTTTCTGTTTGGACTTGAATAAACTCTGTTTCTGTTAAGTCGCTTTTGGGTCCTCTTTCACCTGCATGACAGAAGGAACCGACCAAGGAATGGACCCAGCGACTTCAGACGCTCGTTACACTGCCGTCGAGATCCAAGGAGCCATGCTCGGCAGACACGAGCAGGAATTGTCTGCTGCTCGCCATGCCGTGGAGAACCTGGCCGCTCAGGTTTCCGACCTCTCTGGACAGTTCCAGAGTCTACGTCTCGTGCCACCTGTTACTTCCTGGCCTGCCGAGCCTCCAGAACCTAGGGTTAATAACCCACCTTGCTACTCCGGGCAGCCCACTGAATGCCGCTCCTTTCTCACGCAGTGTGAGATTGTGTTCTCTCTCCAACCCAACACATACTCTAGAGAGAGCTCGGGTTGCTTACGTCATTTCACTCCTTACTGGCCGGGCTCGAGAATGGGGCACAGCTATCTGGGAGGCAAGGGCTGATTGCTCTAACAAGTTCCAGAACTTTAAAGAGGAGATGATTCGGGTTTTTGACCGTTCAGTTTTTGGTGGGGAGGCTTCTAGGGCCCTGGCTTCCTTATGCCAAGGTGAACGGTCCATAACGGATTATTCTATTGAGTTTCGCACTCTTGCTGCCTCTAGTGAGTGGAACGAGCCGGCGCTGCTCGCTCGTTTTCTGGAGGGACTCCACGCAGTGATTAAGGATGAGATTCTCTCCCGGGAGGTTCCTTCAGATGTGGACTCTTTGATTGCTCTCGCCATCCGCATAGAACGACGGGTAGATCTTCGTCACCGGGCTCGTGGAAGAGAGCTCGCATCAACGGTGTTTCCCTGCTCCGCATCGCAACCATCTCCCTCCTCTGGCTTTGAGACTGAGCCCATGCAGCTGGGAGGGATTCGCATCTCGACTAAGGAGAGGGAACGGAGGATCACCAACCGCCTGTGCCTCTATTGCGGAGTTGCTGGACATTTTGTTAATTCATGTCCAGTAAAAGCCAGAGCTCATCTGTAAGCGGAGGGCTACAGGTGAGCGCAACTACTCAAGTCTCTCCATCAAAATCCTGTACTACTTTGTCGGTCCATCTACGCTGGACCGGTTCGGGTGCTACATGTAGTGCCTTGATAGACTCTGGGGCTGAGGGTTGTTTCATGGACGAAGCATGGGTTCGGAAACATGACATTCCTTTCAGAGAGTTAGAGAAGCCTACGCCCATGTTCGCCTTAGATGGTAGTCATCTTCCCAGTATCAGATTTGAGACACTACCTTTAACCCTCACAGTATCTGGTAACCACAGTGAGACTATTTCTTTTTGATTTTCCGTTCACCGTTTACACCTGTTGTTTTGGGTCATCCCTGGCTAGTATGTCATAATCCTTCTATTAATTGGTCTAGTAATTCTATCCTATCCTGGAACGTTTCTTGTCATGTGAAGTGTTTAATGTCTGCCATCCCTCCCGTTTCTTCTGTCCCTACTTCTCAGGAGGAACCTGGCGATTTGACAGGAGTGCCGGAGGAATATCATGATCTGCGCACGGTCTTCAGTCGGTCCCGAGCCAACTCCCTTCCTCCTCACCGGTCGTATGATTGTAGTATTGATCTCCTTCCGGGGACCACTCCTCCTCGAGGTAGACTATACTCTCTGTCGGCTCCCGAACGTAAGGCTCTCGAGGATTATTTGTCTGTGTCTCTTGACGCCGGTACCATAGTGCCTTCTTCCTCTCCGGCCGGGGCGGGGTTCTTTTTGTTAAGAAGAAGGACGGTACTCTGCGCCCCTGCGTGGATTATCGAGGGCTGAATGACATAACGGTTAAGAATCGTTATCCGCTTCCCCTTATGTCATCAGCCTTCGAGATTCTGCAGGGAGCCAGGTGCTTTACTAAGTTGGACCTTCGTAACGCTTACCATCTCGTGCGCATCAGAGAGGGGGACGAGTGGAAAACGGCGTTTAACACTCCGTTAGGGCATTTTGAGTACCGGGTTCTGCCGTTCGGTCTCGCCAATGCGCCAGCTGTTTTTCAGGCATTAGTTAATGATGTTCTGAGAGACATGCTGAACATCTTTGTTTTTGTCTATCTTGACGATATCCTGATTTTTTTTCTCCGTCACTCGAGATTCATGTTCAGCACGTTCGACGTGTTCTACAGCGCCTTTTAGAGAATTGTCTCTACGTAAAGGCTGAGAAGTGCTCTTTCATGTCTCCTCCGTTACTTTTCTCGGTTCCGTTATTTCCGCTGAAGGCATTCAGATGGATTCCGCTAAGGTCCAAGCTGTCAGTGATTGGCCCGTTCCAAGGTCACGTGTCGAGTTGCAGCGCTTTTTAGGTTTCGCTAATTTCTATCGGCGTTTCATTCGTAATTTCGGTCAAGTTGCTGCCCCTCTCACAGCTCTTACTTCTGTCAAGACGTGTTTTAAGTGGTCCGGTTCCGCCCAGGGAGCTTTTGATCTTCTAAAAGAACGTTTTACGTCCGCTCCTATCCTCGTTACTCCTGACGTCACTAGACAATTCATTGTCGAGGTTGACGCTTCAGAGGTAGGCGTGGGAGCCATTCTATCCCAGCGCTTCCAGTCTGACGATAAGGTTCATCCTTGCGCTTATTTTTCTCATCGCCTGTCGCCATCTGAGCGCAACTATGATGTGGGTAACCGTGAACTGCTCGCCATCCGCTTAGCCCTAGGCGAATGGCGACAGTGGTTGGAGGGGCGACCGTTCCTTTTGTCGTTTGGACAGACCATAAGAACCTTGAGTACATCCGTTCTGCCAAACGACTTAATGCCCGTCAAGCTCGTTGGGCGTTGTTTTTCGCTCGTTTCGAGTTTGTGATTTCTTACCGTCCGGGTAGCAAGAACACCAAGCCTGATGCCTTATCCCGTCTGTTTAGTTCTTCTGTGGCTTCTACTGATCCCGAGGGATTCTTCCTTATGGGCGTGTTGTCGGGTTAACAGTCTGGGGAATTGAAAGACAGGTTAAGCAAGCACTCACGCACACTGCGTCGCCGCGCGCTTGTCCTAGTAACCTCCTTTTCGTTCCTGTTTCCACTCGTCTGGCTGTTCTTCAGTGGGCTCACTCTGCCAAGTTAGCTGGTCATCCCGGTGTTCGAGGCACTCTTGCGTCTATTCGCCAGCGCTTTTGGTGGCCGACTCAGGAGCGTGACGCGCCGTTTCGTGGCTGCTTGTTCGGACTGCGCGCAGACTAAGTCGGGTAACTCTCCTCCTGCCGGTCGTCTCAGACCGCTCCCCATTCCTTCTCGACCATGGTCTCACATCGCCTTAGACTTCATTACCGGTCTGCCTTTGTCTGCGGGGAAGACTGTGATTCTTACGGTTGTCGATAGGTTCTCTAAGGCGGCACATTTCATTCCCCTCGCTAAACTTCCTTCCGCTAAGGAGACGGCACAAATCATTATTGAGAATGTATTCAGAATTCATGGCCTCCCGTTAGACGCCGTTTCAGACAGAGGCCCGCAATTCACGTCACAGTTTTGGAGGGAGTTCTGTCGTTTGATTGGTGCGTCCGTCAGTCTCTCTTCCGGGTTTCATCCCCAGTCTAACGGTCAAGCAGAGAGGGCCAATCAGACGATTGGTCGCATACTACGCAGCCTTTCTTTCAGAAACCCTGCGTCTTGGGCAGAACAGCTCCCCTGGGCAGAATACGCTCACAATTCGCTTCCTTCGTCTGCTACCGGGTTATCTCCGTTTCAGAGTAGTCTGGGTTACCAGCCTCCTCTGTTCTCATCCCAGCTTGCCGAGTCCAGCGTTCCCTCCGCTCAAGCGTTTGTCCAACGTTGTGAGCGCACCTGGAGGAGGGTGAGGTCTGCACTTTGCCGTTACAGGGCACAGACGGTGAGAGCCGCCAATAAACGCAGGATTAAGAGTCCAAGGTATTGTTGCGGCCAGAGAGTGTGGCTTTCCACTCGCAACCTTCCTCTTACGACAGCTTCTCGTAAGTTGACTCCGCGGTTCATTGGTCCGTTCCGTGTCTCCCAGGTCGTCAATCCTGTCGCTGTGCGACTGCTTCTTCCGCGACATCTTCGTCGCGTCCATCCTGTCTTCCATGTCTCCTGTGTTAAGCCCTTTCTTCGCACCCCGTTCGTCTTCCCTCCCCCTCCCGTCCTTGTCGAGAGCGCACCTATTTACAAGGTACATAAGATCATGGACATGCGTTCTCGGGGACGGGGTCACCAATACTTAGTGGATTGGGAGGGTTACGGTCCTGAGGAGAGGAGTTGGGTTCCGTCTCGGGACGTGCTGGACCGTTCACTCATCGATGATTTCCTCCGTTGCCGCCAGGATTCCTCCTCGAGTGCGCCAGGAGGCGCTCGGTGAGTGGGGGTACTGTCATGTTTGTCATTTATTATCATGTCTTGTCCCTGTGCTCCCCATTCTATTCGTTTCCCTCTGCTGGTCTTATTAGGTTCTTTCCCTCTTTCTATCCCTCTCTCTCCCCCTCCCTCTCTCACTCTCTCGCTCTCTCTTCTCTCTATCGTTCCGTTCCTGCTCCCAGCTGTTCCTATTCCCCTAATCATCATTTAGTCTTCCCACACCTGTTCCCGATCCTTTCCCCTGATTAGAGTCCCTATTTCTTCCTTTGTGTTCCGTTCCTGTCCTGTCGGTTCCTTGTTTAGTATTCACCGTGCTGTGATTGTGTATCGCCCTGTCCTGTCATGTTTTTGCCTTCATCAGATGCTGCGTGTGAGCAGGTGTCTCTGTCAGCTACGGCCTGCGCCTACCCGAAGCGACCTGCAGTCTGTGGCCGCTTCTCCTGTTATTCCCCTCTACAGACTAGAGGATTTCTGTTATTCCCTGTTTGGACATTTCCTGTTAAGGATTCAGGATTTGTCGTTTTCTGTTTGGACTTGAATAAACTCTGTTTCTGTTAAGTCGCTTTTGGGTCCTCTTTCACCTGCATGACAGAGATAGCGGGAGAGTTGACCAAGGAAGGCACGTTCAAGAGTTTTGGAGAGAAAAGAAAGAAGGGATACTGGTCTGTAGTTGAAGTAGGAAATAGAAATAGGAAAAGACTTTGCTCAAACTGTTGTCCTAAGGTTTGAAGCGCAGAATCGTCTAGAATGTCATTTTATGCTGTAGTAATACGATTTCCCTTCACTGGAACTAAGGGTCCTAGCCGTAACCATGAAAAACAGCCCAAGATCATTATTCTTCCTCCGTCAAACCTTACAGTTGTCAGTATGCTTTGGGGCAGGTAGCCTTTTCCTGGCATTTGTCAAACCCAGATTTGTCCGTTGGACTGCCAGATGGTGAAGCGAGATGGTGCGGCTGCTCGGCCACGGAAACCCATCTCATAAAGCTCCTGATGTTGCAGTTTGGAGTGTTGCAACTGAGGACAGATGATTTTTACGTGCTACGAGCTTCTGCACTTGGTCCTGTTCTGTGAGCTTGGGTGGCCAACCACTTCGCGGCTGAGCCGTTGTTGCTCCTAGACGTTTCCACTTATCAACAAGGGCACTTACAGTTGTTGGGTTCTGAGAATATGAAACATACTTATTCATGTCACTGAGGGAGAGAGGTGAATGTATAACGTTTACATTCTGTCGGGATATGTTATTGTTAGCCATCAGGGATCCTATGGAAGGAAGAAAGACACTGACACGAGTCAACATGACAGCCGTGAGTTGGGCAGCAGTGAGCACTTTGGGGCAGAGGTCAGGTCAGATGAAGTGAGGAAGAACAGATATCACTTAGGTTCTGTCTCGCAACAGAGATGCATTGCATGTTCAGATGTGTAGGAGGAGACTGCATAGGAGAAAGGATTAAATATCCGTGTTTGTGTGAATATGTCTTTGTCTGTTTAGCTGTTTGATGATGACTAAATTAATGAAATTGGTTTAAGCTTGCATAGTGTCCGTCGAGTTCTTACTGATATTCTGATATTTAGAACCTGACACAGTTGACTGGGGAGGCTCTAGCAGGGCAGACATTTGACACACTGACTTGTTGGGAAGTTGGCATCCTGTGACAGTGCCACGTTGAAAGTCACTGAGCTCTTCAGTAAGACCATTCCACTGCCAATGTTTGTCAATGGCGATTGCATGACTGTGTGCTTGATTTTATACACCTGTCATCAACGGGTGTGGCTGAAATAGCTGAATCCACTCATTTGAAGGGGTGTCCACATACACATTAATTACCAATTGATTACCAGTACTTTTCACACCCATTACTTACAGTATATCACACAAGGTGTAGAAAGCAAACACAATTCAGAGTGAGAGAGTAAAAAAGCGAGAGATAGAGATTCAGAGTGTTTAATAGTGACATGAACAGAGTTGCAGGTGTGACTGCAGGGTATAGTGAAAATATTAGGTTTCGAGCTCCAAAATACAGGACTAACTGAGAGCGGCCACAGTGCATCATTACAGATAAAGACAGATCATTCTCGATCCATACCACACTGTACAGTAAGATCTAATTTGCTGCTTATTGGCACGTGCCCTATGCTCTGGCACGAGAAGGCTGGGTGGCAGGTTGGCGGGGGCTGTTCCCATAGTAACTGAGGGGATTTGATTATAAGGCCCGGGTAACCCCGGTGGGAGGAGTTTGTGTAAAGTATATGTCACACTGCTTGCTTAGTGAATACTACTTCCTCCTGATTCAGCTCACATCAAGTTTTGAACCCAGGACCTCTGCTTTGCTAGAACACATGACCACCATCCTGAAGCATCTTACCAGTCACGCCTGGCAGAAATCTAGCTATTTGCTGGCACAAGTGGGGACACTTCAGTCTGAGGATTAAGGTTCACATCCCAAATTGCAACATTCCCCACTGAAACTTACTCAACAGCGATCTCCATGCAACTATTGATTCAAGTCACTAGGCACCACTGTAAAGGACATCACACTGCTTGCTTAGCAAGTACCACTTCTTCCTGATTTAGCTCACACTAGCCTCGCACCCAGGACCTCTGCTTTGCTAGCACACGTGACCACCCTCCTAAAGCATCTTACCAGTCACGCCACATGAAAAGCTAGCTATTGGTTCAGACTGAGGAGTATGTTTCATACATCTGAGCTACATTTTCACCGGGTGAACAGTGATTGCATTCGTTTTGGAACCCGAGCTGCATCTCAGGTGTGAGCCAGGTGCCCTGTTTAAAGCCCATGGCGAAGTTGACTCAAAACAAAAGTGACATAGCCTAAGATAGATTAAGCATGTGGAGTAATGCGTAGGACTCTGTTTTCACATGCAAAGGTGATTGCCTTTGATAAAAATGCTTTATCCGGTGAGCCGCGGCTCAGGTTAATAAAACTCCCTCAATGTCAGAATTCATGTTGTCAACCATGGTTGGCATTAGTTCTCTGTGCTCCCATTGGTCCTGAGCAGTTCCAACCCCTCCTCCAGGCTAGTGATGGGGTTGGGGTGGCAGGGTAAAGGGGAGGGGTGGCGGGATAAAGGGGAGGGGTGGTGGTGTAAAGGGGAGGGGTGGTGGTGTAAAGGGGAGGGGTGGTGGGGTAAAGGGGAGGGGTGGTGGGATAAAGGGAACATAATAAAGAAGGAAAATATATATATGGGGGATTGGAAATCATGCAGAGAATTACATTGATAGAACCCACAATCTATCCGCAATATTGAAGCCGTTTTTTCTTGTTAATTTTTCAACTTTTTATCTTGATATTTTTTATATGGACAAAACATAATTAGTAAATTATTCTGTTGTTTTTTAATCTACTGAGTTCACATGGTATTTCAATTCAGTAAAATTCATGTGGTATGATAATACATATACACATGATTTTATCCCCCAAATCAGTCATCTCCACAGCATGTAAATTACTCATCTTCATACTGAATTGGGGCTCAGGACTGGTTCCGAAGATTAGCCTCCTGTGGCCCTGGCCGTGGTCCCAGTTCCTTGGGGGGGGACAGGGTGCTGATGACACTGCTGGAGCAGCCCTCTCCACTCTGCCACAGAATAGCAGACACAATGTGATTCTGGATGCCAGAAGAGCTCAGGAGCCCTGAGAATGGAGCCTCTCCATTGGTCGCCATTAATTTAGCAATTACTCTATGTGAGCCCTCTGCTGGAAGTAATCTCTGGAGAAAATGGATGAACCCAATGGGAGGCTGGGGTAAAGGGGAGGGGTGGTGGTGTAAAGGGGAGGGGTGGTGGGGTAAAGGGGAGGGGTGGTGGGATAAAGGGGAGGGGTGGTGGGGTAAAGGGAAGGGGTGGTGGGATAAAGGGGAGGGGTGGTGGGATAAAGGGGAGGGGTGGTGGGGTAAAGGGGAGGGGTGGTGGGATAAAGGGGAGGGGTGGTGGTGTAAAAGGGAGGAGTGGTGGGGTAAAGTGGAGGGTGGTGGGGTAAAGGGGAGGGGTGGTGGGGTAAAGGGGAGGGGTGGTGGGATAAAGAGGAGGGGTGGTGGGATAAAGGGGAGGGGTGGTGGTGTAAAGGGGAGGGGTGGTGGGATAAAGGGGAGGGGTGGTGGGGTAAAGGGGAGGGGTGGTGGGGTAAAGGGGAGGTGTGGTGGGGTGGCGTAAAGGGGAGGGGTGGTGGGGTAAAGGGGAGAAGTGGTGGGGTAAAGGGGAGGGGTGGTGGTGTAAAGGGGAGGTGTGGTGGTGTAAAGGGGAGGGGTGGTGGGGTAAAGGGGAGGGGTGGTGGTGTAAAGGGGAGTGGTGGTGGGGTAAAGGGGAGGGGTGGTGGGGTAAGGGGAGGGGTGGTGGGATAAAGGGGAGTGGTGGTGGGGTAAGTCAAAACTGTTCGCTGCTCTGGCCCCCCAATGGTGGAACAAACTCCCTCACGACGCCAGGACAGCGGAGTCAATCACCACCTTCCGGAGACACCTGAAACCCCACCTCTTTAAGGAATACCTAGGATAGGATAAGTATTCCCTCTCACCCCCCTTTAAGATTTAGATGCACTATTGTAAAGTGACTGTTCCACTGGATGTCATAAGGTGAATGCACCAATTTGTAAGTCGCTCTGGATAAGAGCGTCTGCTAAATGACTTAAATGTAAATGTAAATGTACATCCATCTTAGCTCGCTCATTAATGTCTTAATTGAAATTACTGACTGCCTGTTATCCAATCATCATTCATTTATGCTATAGATTGTACATCTAAATTGTTATAAGGTTATTGCTTATACAAGTCTATCTCATCATTTTGGCAATGTTGGAATGATTTCATTATTTTGCTTACTTTGTGTATTATAATTAGCTCATATGCTTTTCTTAATGAGGAAGAGATGCTACATAATGTTGTTGGGTGTCACGAGTTCCGCCGAAGTTGGTCCCTCTCCTTGTTCGGCCGGCGTTCGGTGGTCGACGTCACCGGCCTTCTAGCCATCGCCGATCCACTTTTCATTTTCCATTTGTTTTGTCTTTGTCTTAATTCCCCAATTACTTGTTCATTATTTAACCCTCTGTTCCCCCATGTTTGTTTGTGAGTAATTGTGAGTAATTGTTGTTATTTGTGAGTGATTGTTTATTGTATTGCAGTCCGTTATAGTGGCCTTGGTTTATTTGACGTGTATTGTTTGATTTTGTTGAGTAAATTGCTGTCATTACTCATATCTGCTGTCCTGCGCCTGACTCATCTGCACCAGCTACACACAGACTCATTACATTGGGTCTGTAACCATGTCTGCCAGTGACAGTCTCTTTCCATTCACATATTTGTTTTGAACAAAAGGTTCAGTAATAGACCCAAGTAATTCCAGTTGGTATTACGATGGTTGTTGTGTTTGCGCAATGTGCTGTCTGTGCGTCATTACATTGTATATAAAAGTGGATCCTCATGATTGTATTTTCTTTCCTTTTTTCGAACACATAGTCCTAATAAAATACTTAATGGTAGGCTAACTGAGTCTCTCTCTCTCCCCCTCTCTCTCTCTGCAGACTTAAAGAAGAGTAAAGTTAAGGCCTCAACATCTTGTTGAATTTATTTGAACTCATTATATTTGAATTTCTGTCGGTGTCCATGTTGAAAGTCCTGAACGAATAGGCCTACCTCGTCACAGCTTGTTTGCTTGCACTTACTTATAATTAGAGCTAAGGGTTAATGATATAAGAATAAACATTGTGAATTTACCGAACATAAATGTAATAATATTTGAGTATGGTTCAAACCTCATTTTAGCGTTCGTTATTATTGAAGGAGAATGCGGTTCTTATTGACTTACACAAATCCACAAGTAGTCAGTAGTAACCACATTTGTTAAAGCAAGTCAGACATATCGGCTATTTGTTTTTGAAAAGGTAGGAAATGAGGCTGCCAGACAAGGTTCCACTGATAGCCAGGTGTAGCAGTGGTAAGGATTCACTCCATGGTACTGAAAGGAAAGCTCTGCTGTTGGGACAGCTTTCTGTAGGCCCTAACAGTTTTTGTCACTGTTATAGTGCAATTAATATATTGTTCAGTGTTGTGTAGTGACTTTGCTGGCATGCATCTAAAAAAACTATTTTTGAGTTTGCCTCACCTACATGCTAAAATCGTCACTGCTAGTGACATCACCAGGCAGTAAATTAGTTAATAGACCAATGAGAATGTCAGGCCCTGACCTTAGAGATCCTTTGTCATGCAGGTGAAAGAGGACCCAAAAGCGACTTGGCGAAAACAGAGTCTTTAATCCAGTAAAGTAAATACAAACAAAAAACACAACTTTCACTCGAAATGACGAGGACAAACTGGAGACTCGATCTTGAACAGCAGGTGAACAGCAGGTTGCCTCGGGAAGGCACTTGAACCAGACAGACTCAGACACCTGCTCACCACGCAGCATCTGAGGAAAACACGACACGACAGGGCGATACACAAACACAGCACGGTGAATTCTAGACAAGGAACCGACAGGACAGGAACGGAACACAAAGGAAGAAATAGGGACTCTAATCAGGGGAAAGGATCGGGAACAGGTGTGGGAAGACTAAATGATTGATTAGGGGAATAGGAACAGCTGGGAGCAGGAACGGAACGATAGAGAGAAGAGAGAGCGAGAGAGTGAGAGAGGGAGGGGGAGAGAGAGGGATAGAAAGAGGGAAAGAAACTAATAAGACCAGCAGAGGGAAACGAATAGAATGGGAAGCACAGGGACAAGACAAGATAATAAATGACAAAACATGACAGTACCCCCCACTCACCGAGCGCCTCCTGGCGCACTCGAGGAGGAATCCTGGCGGCAACGGAGGAAATCATCAATGAGTGAACGGTCCAGCACGTCCCGAGACGGAACCCAACTCCTCTCCTCAGGACCGTAACCCTCCCAATCCACTAAGTATTGGTGACCCCGTCCCGAGAACGCATGTCCATGATCTTATGTACCTTGTAAATAGGTGCGCTCGACAAGGACGGGAGGGGGAGGGAAGACGAACGGGGGTGCGAAGAAAGGGCTTAACACAGGAGACATGGAAGACAGGATGGACGCGACGAAGATGTCGCGGAAGAAGCAGTCGCACAGCGACAGGATTGACGACCTGGGAGACACGGAACGGACCAATGAACCGCGGAGTCAACTTACGAGAAGCTGTCGTAAGAGGAAGGTTGCGAGTGGAAAGCCACACTCTCTGGCCGCAACAATACCTTGGACTCTTAATCCTGCGTTTATTGGCGGCTCTCACAGTCTGTGCCCTGTAACGGCAAAGTGCAGACCTCACCCTCCTCCAGGTGCGCTCACAACGTTGGACAAACGCTTGAGCGGAGGGAACGCTGGACTCGGCAAGCTGGGATGAGAACAGAGGAGGCTGGTAACCCAGACTACTCTGAAACGGAGATAACCCGGTAGCAGACGAAGGAAGCGAATTGTGAGCGTATTCTGCCCAGGGAGCTGTTCTGCCCAAGACGCAGGGTTTCTGAAAGAAAGGCTGCGTAGTATGCGACCAATCGTCTGATTGGCCCTCTCTGCTTGACCGTTAGACTGGGGATGAAACCCGGAAGAGAGACTGACGGACGCACCAATCAAACGACAGAACTCCTCCAAAACTGTGACGTGAATTGCGGGCCTCTGTCTGAAACGGCGTCTAACGGGAGGCCATGAATTCTGAATACATTCTCGATAATGATTTGTGCCGTCTCCTTAGCGGAAGGAAGTTTAGCGAGGGAATGAAATGTGCCGCCTTAGAGAACCTATCGACAACCGTAAGAATCACAGTCTTCCCCGCAGACAAAGGCAGACCGGTAATGAAGTCTAGGGCGATGTGAGACCATGGTCGAGAAGGAATGGGGAGCGGTCTGAGACGACCGGCAGGAGGAGAGTTACCCGACTTAGTCTGCGCGCAGTCCGAACAAGCAGCCACGAAACGGCGCGTGTCACGCTCCTGAGTCGGCCACCAAAAGCGCTGGCGAATAGACGCAAGAGTGCCTCGAACACCGGGATGACCAGCTAACTTGGCAGAGTGAGCCCACTGAAGAACAGCCAGACGAGTGGAAACAGGAACGAAAAGGAGGTTACTAGGACAAGCGCGGCGACGCAGTGTGCGTGAGTGCTTGCTTAACCTGTCTTTCAATTCCCCAGACTGTTAACCCGACAACACGCCCATAAGGAAGAATCCCCTCGGGATCAGTAGAAGCCACAGAAGAACTAAACAGACGGGATAAGGCATCAGGCTTGGTGTTCTTGCTACCCGGACGGTAAGAAATCACAAACTCGAAACGAGCGAAAAACAACGCCCAACGAGCTTGACGGGCATTAAGTCGTTTGGCAGAACGGATGTACTCAAGGTTCTTATGGTCTGTCCAAACGACAAAAGGAACGGTCGCCCCCCTCCAACCACTGTCGCCATTCGCCTAGGGCTAAGCGGATGGCGAGCAGTTCACGGTTACCCACATCATAGTTGCGCTCAGATGGCGACAGGCGATGAGAAAAATAAGCGCAAGGATGAACCTTATCGTCAGACTGGAAGCGCTGGGATAGAATGGCTCCCACGCCTACCTCTGAAGCGTCAACCTCGACAATGAATTGTCTAGTGACGTCAGGAGTAACGAGGATAGGAGCGGACGTAAAACGTTCTTTTAGAAGATCAAAAGCTCCCTGGGCGGAACCGGACCACTTAAAACACGTCTTGACAGAAGTAAGAGCTGTGAGAGGGGCAGCAACTTGACCGAAATTACGAATGAAACGCCGATAGAAAATAGCGAAACCTAAAAAGCGCTGCAACTCGACACGTGACCTTGGAACGGGCCAATCACTGACAGCTTGGACCTTAGCGGAATCCATCTGAATGCCTTCAGCGGAAATAACGGAACCGAGAAACGTAACGGAGGAGACATGAAAAGAGCACTTCTCAGACTTTACGTAGAGACAATTCTCTAAAAGGCGCTGTAGAACACGTCGAACGTGCTGAACATGAATCTCGAGTGACGGAGAAAAAATCAGGATATCGTCAAGATAGACAAAAACAAAGATGTTCAGCATGTCTCTCAGAACATCATTAACTAATGCCTGAAAAACAGCTGGCGCATTGGCGAGACCAAACGGCAGAACCCGGTACTCAAAATGCCCTAACGGAGTGTTAAACGCCGTTTTCCACTCGTCCCCCTCTCTGATGCGCACGAGATGGTAAGCGTTACGAAGGTCCAACTTAGTAAAGCACCTGGCTCCCTGCAGAATCTCGAAGGCTGATGACATAAGGGGAAGCGGATAACGATTCTTAACCGTTATGTCATTCAGCCCTCGATAATCCACGCAGGGGCGCAGAGTACCGTCCTTCTTCTTAACAAAAAGAACCCCGCCCCGGCCGGAGAGGAAGAAGGCACTATGGTACCGGCGTCAAGAGACACAGACAAATAATCCTCGAGAGCCTTACGTTCGGGAGCCGACAGAGAGTATAGTCTACCCCGAGGAGGAGTGGTCCCCGGAAGGAGATCAATACTACAATCATACGACCGGTGAGGAGGAAGGGAGTTGGCTCGGGACCGACTGAAGACCGTGCGCAGATCATGATATTCCTCCGGCACTCCTGTCAAATCGCCAGGTTCCTCCTGAGAAGTAGGGACAGAAGAAACGGGAGGGATGGCAGACATTAAACACTTCACATGACAAGAAACGTTCCAGGATAGGATAGAATTACTAGACCAATTAATAGAAGGATTATGACATACTAGCCAGGGATGACCCAAAACAACAGGTGTAAACGGTGAACGAAAAATCAAAAAAGAAATAGTCTCACTGTGGTTACCAGATACTGTGAGGGTTAAAGGTAGTGTCTCAAATCTGATACTGGGAAGATGACTACCATCTAAGGCGAACATGGGCGTAGGCTTCTCTAACTCTCTGAAAGGAATGTCATGTTTCCGAACCCATGCTTCGTCCATGAAACAACCCTCAGCCCCAGAGTCTATCAAGGCACTACATGTAGCACCCGAACCGGTCCAGCGTAGATGGACCGACAAAGTAGTACAGGATCTTGATGGAGAGACTTGAGTAGTTGCGCTCACCTGTAGCCCTCCGCTTACAGATGAGCTCTGGCTTTTACTGGACATGAATTAACAAAATGTCCAGCAACTCCGCAATAGAGGCACAGGCGGTTGGTGATCCTCCGTTCCCTCTCCTTAGTCGAGATGCGAATCCCTCCCAGCTGCATGGGCTCAGACTCTGAGCCAGAGGAGGGAGATGGTTGCGATGCGGAGCAGGGAAACACCGTTGATGCGAGCTCTCTTCCACGAGCCCGGTGACGAAGATCTACCCGTCGTTCTATGCGGATGGCGAGAGCAATCAAAGAGTCCACATCTGAAGGAACCTCCCGGGAGAGAATCTCATCCTTAACCACTGCGTGAGTCCCTCCAGAAAACGAGCGAGCAGCGCCGGCTCGTTCCACTCACTAGAGGCAGCAAGAGTGCGAAACTCAATAGAATAATCCGTTATGGACCGTTCACCTTGGCATAAGGAAGCCAGGGCCCTAGAAGCCTCCCTACCAAAAACTGAACGGTCAAAAACCCGAATCATCTCCTCTTTAAAGTTCTGGAACTTGTTAGAGCAATCAGCCCTTGCCTCCCAGATAGCTGTGCCCCATTCTCGAGCCCGGCCAGTAAGGAGTGAAATGACGTAAGCAACCCGAGCTCTCTCTCTAGAGTATGTGTTGGGTTGGAGAGAGAACACAATCTCACACTGCGTGAGAAAGGAGCGGCACTCAGTGGGCTGCCCGGAGTAGCAAGGTGGGTTATTAACCCTAGGTTCTGGAGGCTCGGCAGGCCAGGAAGTAACAGGTGGCACGAGACGTAGACTCTGGAACTGTCCAGAGAGGTCGGAAACCTGAGCGGCCAGGTTCTCCACGGCATGGCGAGCAGCAGACAATTCCTGCTCGTGTCTGCCGAGCATGGCTCCTTGGATCTCGACGGCAGTGTAACGAGCGTCTGAAGTCGCTGGGTCCATTCCTTGTTCGGTTCCTTCTGTCATGCAGGTGAAAGAGGACCCAAAAGCGACTTGGCGAAAACAGAGTCTTTAATCCAGTAAAGTAAATACAAACAAAAAACACAACTTTCACTCGAAATGACGAGGACAAACTGGAGACTCGATCTTGAACAGCAGGTGAACAGCAGGTTGCCTCGGGAAGGCACTTGAACCAGACAGACTCAGACACCTGCTCACCACGCAGCATCTGAGGGAAACACGACACGACAGGGCGATACACAAACACAGCACGGTGAATTCTAGACAAGGAACCGACAGGACAGGAACGGAACACAAAGGAAGAAATAGGGACTCTAATCAGGGGAAAGGATCGGGAACAGGTGTGGGAAGACTAAATGATTGATTAGGGGAATAGGAACAGCTGGGAGCAGGAACGGAACGATAGAGAGAAGAGAGAGCGAGAGAGTGAGAGAGGGAGGGGGAGAGAGAGGGATAGAAAGAGGGAAAGAACCTAATAAGACCAGCAGAGGGAAACGAATAGAATGGGAAGCACAGGGACAAGACAAGATAATAAATGACAAAACATGACATCCTTATTATTCTCTATGTTTGGTTTGGTCAGGGTGTGACTCGGGTGGGAAAATCTATGTTTTCTATTTCTCTGTGTTTTTGGCTGAGTATGGTTCCCAATCAGAGGCAGCTGTCTATCGTTGGCTCTGATTGGGGATCATATATAGGTTGTCATTTTCCTTTTGGGTTTTGTGGGATCTTGTTTTCTGTACAGTTTATTTTGCCTTGCAGAACTGTGCCATTTCGTTTTTGTCGTTGTTATTTTGCTTTTAGTGTCATCAATAAAAAGAACGATGTACACCTACCACGCTACACCTTGGTCCGGTCATTCCACAAACAGAGAAAGAGAGTTCCAAACCTCTCTGCCAATAACAGCTAGATTTCCTTTTCCCCTTCGTACTCAGACCACTCCGAGACAGTCCTAGCAAAATTCTTGCTTGAGAAATTGCTCTTCGCTGAGAAGCTTTTTTTTATCATTTTAATTGAAAACAATCACATTTAGGTACTTAATTGTCACCCAGAAATGATTTGATATTAAGATCAAAACAGCTGAATTGGGCCATTAATTGAGAGGTTTGAACCACTCTTGATTTTGTTCATCATAACAGAAATGATGAGCTTGTTCAGTTCACAACTACAACAGCTGGAACTGGTTCTGGCTCTCTACTGCTCATGCACAGTCAGGTCTGGGCAGTAATAGATTACATGTAACAGGGATGACGGAATCTGATTTAAAAAATGAAGTAGCCTGGAATCAGCCCTGATTACTTAAAAAATGTGCAATCGGATTACAGTTACATCATTAAAAAACGCTGATTACATTTTGGATTACTTCATCTAATATCAGAAGGAACATATTATACAACTTTGTCAGCAACGCTGTCGGCACCCTCAAGACTTCACACACTAAGGGTGGATGGCTTCTATTGTATTCAAACTGGTTGAATGAATAGGTAGGGCGGAACATTTACACCTGGCCCACTGAACAATCAGATCATTAATCAATTACACAACTATCAGCAATATAATATTTAGAGTTACAATCTAACTAGCCACTTCCTCTGGTGGTCAATTGTGCTGCGTTCATAACCAAGTGGGAAGTGGGAATATACCACCACTCTCCAAGGGTGTCTGAGGGGGAGTTGGGATATGCAACAAAAAAAGAACATGACCATTTCACACTTCACACTTGTACAGGTTAGTCACTTGTACAAACAGGATAAATATAAGCACCCCCTATTTGACCTTTTGCATGGGCATTGCCATTAAGGTCTTCACCAAATTAAAGTAGTCACCTGGGTTGGACTTCCTATGGGTGAAGGAAAGATCACATGAGGGATTAGCTAAGGAATTATATTCGCGAGCAAACATTTCATAACTGTAGGTAGCAGTAAATTGCCATCCTTGGCTTTATACCTGTTCAAACAACACACTCTAGATGGCAGTATGCTCCATTTCAGTGTGTTTGCTAACTCATAGCAGTAGTAGAAGAAGAAAATTGACTACTTCAAAATGGAGATGACATCAATGCTTCTCCCTATGCTCTTACAGACGTCATAATATACACTGAGTGAACGAAACATTAGGAACTGCTCTTTCTATGACAGTCTGACCAGGTGAATCCAGGTGAAAGCTCTGATCCCTTATTGATCAGAGCTTTCACCTGTTAAAGCCACTTCTATCCACGTCACCTGTTAAATCCACTTCAATCAGTTAAAGAAGGATTTTAAACCTTGAGACAAGTAAGACATTAATTGTGTATGTGTGCCATTCAGAGGGTGAATAGGCAAGACAAAATAGTTTAAGTGCCTTTGAATGGGGTATGGTAGTATGTGCCAGGCAACCCGGTTTGAGTGTGTCAAGAACTGCAACATTGCTGGGTTTTTCAAGCTCAACAGTTTCCTGTGGTCTAGCACCCAAAGAATGGTTCACCACCCAAAGAACATGCAGCCACCTTGACACAACTGTGGGAAGCATTGAAGTCAACATCGGCCAGCATCCTTGTGGAACGCATTCGACCACTTGTAGAGTCCATGCCCACTATGAATTGAGGCTGTTCTGAGAACAGAATATTAGGAAGGTGTTCGTAATGTTTCGCGTCCTCAGTCTGTAAAGATGATATCTTGATCATTCTCTTTGTTTACCATATATGACTGGGGAAAATCTATTTGAACAGCCCGCCAACTGGGAGTTGCTAGTGGGAAACTCGTCTATTGAGTGAGAATTTATCAGTTGTGAAGTCGTAAATACCAGTTGGATGCATTCACGTGCTTTGAAGATGTTGAGAAACGCACAATTGGCTAATGGCCAATAAGCTGTGTCAACCATAAACTAAAAGTACAGCTATCAAGCAAGCAAAGAAATTATGGTGTTCAAAAACTATATTAATAGATAGTTAAAAAAAAGGAATTTCATTTAACATCTGAAAATGTCACGCCCTGATCTGTTTCACCTGTCTTTGTGCTTGTCTCCACCCCCTTCCAGGTGTCGCCCATCTTCCCCATTATCCCCTGTGTAGTTATACCTGGGTTGTCTGTCTGTTGCCAGTTTGTCTTGTTTGTTCAAGCCTACCAGTGGTTTGTTTCAGTTCCTGGTTTTCCCTAGTCTCTCTTTTTCCTCGGCCTGCTGGTCTTTGACCTTTTCTGAACCTGTCCTGAACCTGTACCCGCCCGCCTGACCACTGCCTGTCTCTGAGCCTGCCTGCCATCCTGTACCTTGGCCTCTGCTCTGGATTATCGACCTCTGCCTGCCTTGACCTGTCGTTTGCCTGCCCCTGTTGTTACAATAAACATTGTTACTTAACACAGTCTGCACTTGGGTATTACCTTGATTCCTGATGTACGAAAATGCTGTTATCAAGGCCATTTTCCTTTGTAGGTGACATCAGAGATCACCATGTGGGAGAAGTCAAATAGATTCTTCCCAGTCTAGATTCAATTAAAACAATTATTTCTTGAATCATACCATTCAAGTAGCCTACACTTCTTAAAAGCACTTTGAATTACTTTATAACATGAGAACACATATTTTATAATGTGTGAAAACATTAGTAGTCTATGAATCCATGTATATGCTATGCTTTCTCACAGAATATAAAACGGGATTTATAGGTTCTTTATGCTCTCACACTCAAATTGGAAATAGTCATGTCACGAAATGAAATAATGCTATATTTCGTGTATTTAAAACAAGTCTGGGGGACTGAAGTGTTTTAAATTGGATTGTTTTCCTGGGGCCCAGAATGATTTATTTCCATGTTCTCAAAACTCTCCTCGGGGCCCCACACCTGGTTCATGTATTTGACCTATTCCAGAACTAGCACACCTAAGTCAAATAACCATTGATTAGGTGAATCAGGTGAACTAGTTCAGGACAAAAACAAAATAGTAAAACGTCTGGGAGAGGTTTAAATACCACTGGACTAAGCTAACCAGGTAAAACTCCGGACCCTAGTTAGAGGGTATAGCATAGTAATAAATCAGCTGTAAAACAGTTTTCATATGGGCTATGATGGGACCAGATTGTTCTAATCAGGTCATATGGTTTAAAAATAACTACCTCGATTGGGCAATGGAACTAACACCTTCGCATCTGTAATTAAAATGTTACTTACACAGTTTGTCTTCACTATTGTGTTGATTGATTAATTACAGTCAAAGCGTTTGGCCTGATAATGTCATGCAGGTGAATGAGGACCCAAAAGCGACTTGGCGAAAACAGAGTCTAATCCAGTAACGTAACATACAATCAAAAAACACAACTTTCACTCGAAATGACGAGAACCGACTGGAGACTCGATCTTGAACAGCAGGTTGCCTCGGGAAGGCACTTGAACCAAACAGACTCAGACACCTGCTCACCACGCAGCATCTGAGGGAAACACGACACGACAGGGCGATACACAAACACAGCACGGTGAATTCTAGACAAGGATCCGACAGGGCAGGAACGGAAAACAAGGAGAGAAATAGGGACTCTAATCAGGGAAAAGGATCGGGAACAGGTGTGGGAAGACTAAATGATGATTAGGGGAATAGGAACAGCTGGGAGCAGGAACGGAACGATAGAGAGAAGAGAGAGCGAGAGAGTGAGAGAGGGAGGGGGAGAGAGAGGGATAGAAAGAGGGAAAGAACCTAATAAGACCAGCAGAGGGAAACGAATAGAAGGGGAAGCACAGGGACAAGACATGATAATTAATGACAAAACATGACAGTACCCCCCCACTCACCGAGCGCCTCCTGGCGCACTCGAGGAGGAATCCTGGCGGCAACGGAGGAAATCATCAATGAGTGAACGGTCCAGCACGTCCCGAGACGGAACCCAACTCCTCTCCTCAGGACCGTAACCCTCCCAATCCACTAAGTATTGGTGACCCCGTCCCCGAGAACGCATGTCCATGATCTTATGTACCTTGTAAATAGGTGCGCTCTCGACAAGGACGGGAGGGGGGAGGGAAGACGAACGGGGGTGCGAAGAAAGGGCTTGACACAGGAGACATGGAAGACAGGATGGACGCGACGAAGATGTCGCGGAAGAAGCAGTCGCACAGCGACAGGATTGACGACCTGGGAGACACGGAACGGACCAATGAACCGCGGAGTCAACTTACGAGAAGCTGTCGTAAGAGGAAGGTTGCGAGTGGAAAGCCACACTCTCTGGCCGCAACAATACCTTGGACTCTTAATCCTGCGTTTATTGGCGGCTCTCACAGTCTGTGCCCTGTAACGGCAAAGTGCAGACCTCACCCTCCTCCAGGTGCGCTCACAACGTTGGACAAACGCTTGAGCGGAGGGAACGCTGGACTCGGCAAGCTGGGATGAGAACAGAGGAGGCTGGTAACCCAGACTACTCTGAAACGGAGATAACCCGGTAGCAGACGAAGGAAGCGAGTTGTGAGCGTATTCTGCCCAGGGGAGCTGTTCTGCCCAAGACGCAGGGTTTCTGAAAGAAAGGCTGCGTAGTATGCGACCAATCGTCTGATTGGCCCTCTCTGCTTGACCGTTAGACTGGGGATGAAACCCGGAAGAGAGACTGACGGACGCACCAATCAAACGACAGAACTCCCTCCAAAACTGTGACGTGAATTGCGGGCCTCTGTCTGAAACGGCGTCTAACGGGAGGCCATGAATTCTGAACACATTCTCGATAATGATTTGTGCCGTCTCCTTAGCGGAAGGAAGTTTAGCGAGGGAATGAAATGTGCCGCCTTAGAGAACCTATCGACAACCGTAAGAATCACAGTCTTCCCCGCAGACAAGGGCAGACCGGTAATGAAGTCTAGGGCGATGTGAGACCATGGTCGAGAAGGAATGGGGAGCGGTCTGAGACGACCGGCAGGAGGAGAGTTACCCGACTTAGTCTGCGCGCAGTCCGAACAAGCAGCCACGAAACGGCGCGTGTCACGCTCCTGAGTCGGCCACCAAAAGCGCTGGCGAATAGACGCAAGAGTGCCTCGAACACCGGGATGACCAGCTAACTTGGCAGAGTGAGCCCACTGAAGAACAGCCAGACGAGTGGAAACAGGAACGAAAAGGAGGTTACTAGGACAAGCGCGGCGACGCAGTGTGCGTGAGTGCTTGCTTAACCTGTCTTTCAATTCCCCAGACTGTCAACCCGACAACACGCCCATAAGGAAGAATCCCCTCGGGATCAGTAGAAGCCACAGAAGAACTAAACAGACGGGATAAGGCATCAGGCTTGGTGTTTTTGCTACCCGGACGGTAAGAAATCACAAACTCGAAACGAGCGAAAAACAACGCCCAACGAGCTTGACGGGCATTAAGTCGTTTGGCAGAACGGATGTACTCAAGGTTCTTATGGTCTGTCCAAACGACAAAAGGAACGGTCGCCCCCTCCAACCACTGTCGCCATTCGCCTAGGGCTAAGCGGATGGCGAGCAGTTCTCGGTTACCCACATCATAGTTGCGCTCAGATGGCGACAGGCGATGAGAAAAATAAGCGCAAGGATGAACCTTATCGTCAGACTGGAAGCGCTGGGATAGAATGGCTCCCACGCCTACCTCTGAAGCGTCAACCTCGACAATGAATTGTCTAGTGACGTCAGGAGTAACGAGGATAGGAGCGGACGTAAAACGTTCTTTTAGAAGATCAAAAGCTCCCTGGGCGGAACCGGACCACTTAAAACACGTCTTGACAGAAGTAAGAGCTGTGAGAGGGGCAGCAACTTGACCGAAATTGCGAATGAAACGCCGATAGAAATTAGCGAAACCTAAAAAGCGCTGCAACTCGACACGTGACCTTGGAACGGGCCAATCACTGACAGCTTGGACCTTAGCGGAATCCATCTGAATGCCTTCAGCGGAAATAACGGAACCGAGAAAAGTAACGGAGGAGACATGAAAAGAGCACTTCTCAGCCTTAACGTCGAGACAATTCTCTAAAAGGCGCTGTAGAACACGTCGAACGTGCTGAACATGAATCTCGAGTGACGGTGAAAAAATCAGGATATCGTCAAGATAGACAAAAACAAAGATGTTCAGCATGTCTCTCAGAACATCATTAACTAATGCCTGAAAAACAGCTGGCGCATTGGCGAGACCAAACGGCAGAACCCGGTACTCAAAATGCCCTAACGGAGTGTTAAACGCCGTTTTCCACTCGTCCCCCTCTCTGATGCGCACGAGATGGTAAGCGTTACGAAGGTCCAACTTAGTAAAGCACCTGGCTCCCTGCAGAATCTCGAAGGCTGATGACATAAGGGGAAGCGGATAACGATTCTTAACCGTTATGTCATTCAGCCCTCGATAATCCACGCAGGGGCGCAGAGTACCGTCCTTCTTCTTAACAAAAAAGAACCCCGCCCCGGCCGGAGAGGAAGAAGGCACTATGGTACCGGCGTCAAGAGACACAGATAAATAATCCTCGAGAGCCTTACGTTCGGGAGCCGACAGAGAGTATAGTCTACCCCGAGGAGGAGTGGTCCCCGGAAGGAGATCAATACTACAATCATACGACCGGTGAGGAGGAAGGGAGTTGGCTCGGGACCGACTGAAGACCGTGCGCAGATCATGATATTCCTCCGGCACTCCTGTCAAATCGCCAGGTTCCTCCTGAGAAGTGGGGACAGAAGAAATGGGAGGGATGGCAGACATTAAACACTTCACATGACAAGAAACGTTCCAGGATAGGATAGAATTACTAGACCAATTAATAGAAGGATTATGACATACTAGCCAGGGATGACCCAAAACAACAGGTGTAAAAGGTGAACGAAAAATCAAAAAGAAATAGTCTCACTGTGGTTACCAGATACTGTGAGAGTTAAAGGTAGTGTCTCAAATCTGATACTGGGAAGATGACTACCATCTAAGGCAAACATGGGCGTAGGCTTGTCTAACTGTCTGAAAGGAATGTCATGTTTCCGAGCCCATGCTTCGTCCATGAAACAACCCTCAGCCCCAGAGTCAATCAAGGCACTGCATGTAGCACCCGAACCGGTCCAGCGTAGATGGACCGACATAGTAGTACATGATCTAGATGAAGAGACCTGAGTAGTAGCGCTCACCAGTAGCCCTCCGCTTACTGATGAGCTCTGGCCTTTACTGGACATGAATTAACAAAATGTCCATCAAATCCGCAATAGAGGCACAGGCGGTTGGTGATCCTCCGTTCCCTCTCCTTGGTCGAGATGCGAATACCTCCCAGCTGCATGGGCTCAGTCTCTGAGCCAGAGGAGGGAGATGGTTGCGATGCGGAGCAGGGAAACACCGTTGATGCGAGCTCTCTTCCACGAGCCCGGTGACGAAGATCTACCCGTCGTTCTATGCGGATGGCGAGAGCAATCAAGGAGTCCACATCTGAAGGAACCTCCCGGGAGAGAATCTCATCCTTAACCACTGCGTGGAGTCCCTCCAGAAAACGAGCGAGCAGCGCCGGCTCGTTCCACTCACTAGAGGCAGCAAGAGTGCGAAACTCAATAGAGTAATCCGTTATGGATCGATCACCTTGGCATAGGGAAGCCAGGGCCCTAGAAGCCTCCCTACCAAAAACTGAACGGTCAAAAACCCGAATCATCTCCTCTTTAAAGTTCTGGTATTTGTTAGAGCAATCAGCCCTTGCCTCCCAGATAGCTGTGCCCCACTCTCGAGCCCGGCCAGTAAGGAGTGAGATGACGTAAGCAACCCGAGCTCTCTCTCTAGAGTATGTGTTGGGTTGGAGAGAGAACACAATCTCACACTGGGTGAGAAAGGAGCGGCACTCAGTGGGCTGCCCGGAGTAGCAAGGTGGGTTATTAACCCTAGGTTCTGGAGGCTCGGCAGGCCAGGAAGTAACAGGTGGCACGAGACGAAGACTCTGGAACTGTCCAGAGAGGTCGGAAACCTGAGCGGCCAGGTTCTCCACGGCATGGCGAGCAGCAGACAATTCCTGCTCGTGTCTGCCGAGCATGGCTCCTTGGATCTCGACGGCAGTGTTACGAGCGTCTGTAGTCGCTGGGTCCATTCCTTGGTCGGATCCTTCTGTCATGCAGGTGAATGAGGACCCAAAAGCGACTTGGCGAAAACAGAGTCTTTAATCCAGTAACGTAACATACAATCAAAAAACACAACTTTCACTCGAAATGACGAGAACCGACTGGAGACTCGATCTTGAACAGCAGGTTGCCTCGGGAAGGCACTTGAACCAAACAGACTCAGACACCTGCTCACCACGCAGCATCTGAGGGAAATACGACACGACAGGGCGATACACAAACACAGCACGGTGAATTCTAGACAAGGATCCGACAGGGCAGGAACGGAAAACAAGGAGAGAAATAGGGACTCTAATCAGGGAAAAGGATCGGGAACAGGTGTGGGAAGACTAAATGATGATTAGGGGAATAGGAACAGCTGGGAGCAGGAACGGAACGATAGAGAGAAGAGAGAGCGAGAGAGTGAGAGAGGGAGGGGGAGAGAGAGGGATAGAAAGAGGGAAAGAACCTAATAAGACCAGCAGAGGGAAACGAATAGAAGGGGAAGCACAGGGACAAGACATGATAATTAATGACAAAACATGACAGATAAGGTCTTGGTAGCCTAGTCACCCGAATTTGGAATACAAACCAAATTTGATCACATTCACATTTTATCTTAATACAAATGAATAATTTAAGCTATAAATACATAGGTTAGGCAATACATGCATGACGTTCCCACTTCGTTTCCGCTGGCCAGATGGGATCGGAGCGCTTAGGCTTCTCTGGGATATTTGCAGCTGTGGTTATCAGTAGGCTAGAGCTGATCAGACTGAAGCGCAGATTAATTGTGCACTCGTTGACAAATTAATCATGAGGCAAGTCAGTGCAAACAACGGTACATTGTCCCTCATTTCAACGCTTTTGCGTCAATATTTTTTTTTATGAAACCGAATCAGAAATGTTGGGGCAAATGCCAGCCAACCACACGTTTGCTGGTGGCCCTGCTGTGCTGATCTCTGCCACGTGAATAGATGGAAATCGCCATATAATGCTACAAATTAAGAAACATATCCTATATGTATATTCTATTATCTGGAAATGTTGAGTTAGTATCCATTTTTATTTACATAGCATCTTGAAATGTTTATATATATGTATATATATATATATATATATAGTATATTAACATTTTGAAATAATATCTTTGAAATGTTTAGATAGTATCTCGACATTTTTAGATATTATCTCAAAATGTTGATTTAGTATCGAAAAATGTTGAGATACTATCGAAAAATGTTGAAATCATTTCCAGAAATGTTGAGATACTGTAGAGTTGTTTACCTGTAATAAAGCTACTGCTGATAGCAGTGCTGATCCTAATCACAAGAAGAATTCATTCAATACATTTTGAATGGGTCAAATTACATACTGTACTTATACAGTTGAAGTCGTAAGTTTACATACACCTTAGCCAAATACATTTAAACTCAATTTTTCATAATTCCTGACATTTAATCAGAGTAAAAATTCCCTGTCTTAGGTCAGTTAGGATCACCACTTTATTTTATGAATGTGAAATGTCAGAATAATAGTGGAGAGAATGATTTATTACAGCTTTTATTTCTTTCATCACATTCCTAGTTTACATACACTCAATTAGTATTTGGTAGCATTGCCTTTAAATTGTTTAACTTAGGTCAAACGTTTCGGGTAGCCTTCCACAGGCTTCCCACAATAAGTTGGGTACATTTTGGCCCATTCCTCCTGACAGAGCTGGTGAGGGCTTTGTGATGGCGACTCCAATACATTGACTTTGCTGTCCATTTTGCCACAACTTTGGAAGTGTGCTTGGGGTCATTGTCCATTTGGAAGACCCATGTGCGACCAAGCTTTAACTTCAATATATCCACATAATTGTCTTTCCTCATGATGCCATCTATTTTGTGAAGTGCAAATCCAATCAAATTTATTTACATCACCCTTCGTACATTAGCTGATATCTCAAAGCGCTGTACAGAAACCCAGCCTAAAACCCCAAACAGCAAGCAATGCAGGTGTAGAAGCACGGTGGCTAGGAAAAACTCCCTAGAAAGGACAAAACCTAGGAAGAAACCTGGAGAGGAACCAGGCTATGAGGGGTGGCCAGTCCTCTTCTGGCTGTGCCGGGTGGAGATTATAACAGAACATGGCCAAGATGGTCAAATAATAATAATCACAGGCAGAACAGTTGAAACTGGAGCAGCAGCATGGCCAGGTGGACTGGGGACAGAAAGGAGTCATCATGCCAGGTAGTTCTGAGGCATGGTCCTAGGGCTCAGGTTCTCAGAGAGAGAGAAAGAAAGAGAGAAAGAGAGAATTAGAGAGAGCATACTTAAATTCACACAGGACACCGATAAGACAGGAGAAGTACTCCAGATATAACAAACTGACCCTAGCCCCCCGACACATAAACTACTGCATCATAAATACTAGAGGCTGAGACCAGTCCCTCCTGCAGCAAAGCACACCCACAACATGATGCTGTCATTTAAAAGGTTTTTTCAAATAATCAATTTTAATGGATTATCAAGGAACCTTTTGAAGAAACTTTTGGCATTCATTTTTTAACTACCGCCCCTCCCCTATTATTATTATGAATAGGATGGTACAGATTATTAATAATAATAATAATATGCATAACAATAACAACAATAACACAATATTTTAGTTGTCAGTGTTAATCATGATTTTAGTAGCAAAGCAGAATAAATAAAAAATCAAAATATGAGGTAAACTCCCAGCAGAGCCCAAGTACAATGGATATATCCTCTGGTGTGTTGATGTTAATGTCTTGATGTTCTCCGTATCCATAGCCAGAATGATTTTGCAGTGCATGATGATCGAACAGGTTATGTTTCCTGTTATATTCATCAGAGATGTAGGAAAAAAAAAAAAAAAGTAATTATACAGATGATTAACAAAACATGCACATGACAGTATTCAGACCTTTGTTTTTGCAGTAAAATGTGAATGAAAAAAACTTTTGGGATAATGGTTTTCATACATATACCTTGTCCATAATGTAAAGGCCTATGGGATATTCATTGAATAGGTAAAGGAGAAGGATGGTAGATGTGATCTGCATAACATACCAATACCAACTGACATACCTCTTTGTATGCCTCCTCTTCTGTACACCTGCAGACACAGACACAAAAGTGAGCAGTTCAGTCATCTGCACCCAATACAGCTAACCTTCAACATATTCTTATAGCCTACATATTCTTACCTCTTTGTTGATTGATATCCATTGAATTGTGTCCATTTTCTGTTTTAGAAAGATTTGAACAAATATGAAAAGATAGATGGTATCATACAACAATATGAATTTAGATTGTACAAGGGACAAAACTTACCCTAAATTGAGGAGATCTTTAAATGTTTCAGTTATGTGCCTGCACGTGCTGTCTTTCAAATTAAAATCCAAACGTTTCAGTTGGGCAGTTACATTCCGGCAAGAACCCCCACCAACTAAGGAGGTTCCTCGATGACCCCCAATCCTATGGGGTTCTTCCAAGAACAATTGTCAGTGCCAAGAACCCTAAGGTTCTTCGAAGAACTTTGAGGATCTTAGAAGAACCCTTGTTGAACCCCTAGTTTTTGAACGAACAGTCCACTGACGAGGGAGGAATGTTTTTCTGAGTTCTGGGAGGAGTTTTAAACCAATGTACCGGATAGTACATTGAAGATGCCGTTTCTTCAACACGACTTCGGGGGGAAAGTAATGGAAAAGTGTAGGCCGCATTATTCAGTCGGATGGAAAATGGAGATAACTACATGTGAAAATGGCTCCAGCAATATTGTAACGAGCAGTGAGATCTGATCTTGTGAATAACTTCTAGAAGTACATAACCAAAGGGGAGTGCCTGACCTTGAAGGCCTGTTGGTTTGATAGAGTAGTCTGACTGAGCGGTGGTAGGCAGCAGCAGGCTCGTAAGCCTTCATTCAAATTTTACTGCGTTTGCCAGCAGCTCTTAGCAATGCTTGAAGAACAGCGCTGTTTATGACTTCGAGCCTATCAACTCCCAAGATTAGGCTGGCAATACTATAGTGCCTATAAGAACATCCAAATGTCAAAGTTATATTAAATACAAATGGTATAGAGAGAAATAGTCAACGTGTCATAATTCCTATAATAACTACAACCTATAACTTCTTAACCGGGAATATTGAAGAACTAGGAATATTGCACTTTTACTTTCTTCTCCAATGCTGTTTTTGCATTATTTAAACCAAATTGAACATGTTTCATTATTTATTTGAGACTAAATAGATTTTATTGATGTATTATATTAAGTTAAAATAAAAGTGTTCATTGTTCATTCAGTATTGTTGTAATTGTCATTATTACAAATATATATATAAATTGGCTGATTAATCGGTAGTGGCTTTTTTTCCGGTCCAATAATCGTTATCGATATCGGCGTTGGGTCCATGCAGCGACCCCAAAAAATGACTTTGTAAAAGAGGGAAACGTAGCGGTCTTCTGGTCAGACTCCGGACACGGGCACACCGTGCACCACTCCCTAGCATTCTTCTTGCCAATGTCCAGTCTCTTGACAACAAGGTTGATGAAATCCGAGCAAGGGTAGCATTCCAGAGGGACATCAGAGACTGTAACGTTCTCTGCTTCACGGAAACATGGCTCACTGGAGAGATGCTGTCCGGGGCGGTGCAGCCAACGGGTTTCTCCACGCATCACGCCGACAGAAACAAACATCTTTCTGGTAAGAAGAGTGGCGGGGGCGTATGCCTCATGACTAACGAGACATGGTGTGATGAAAGAAACATACAGGAACTCAAATCCTTCTGTTCACCTGATTTGGAATTCCTCACAATCAAATGTAGACCGCATTATCTACCAAGAGAATTCTCTTCGATTATAATCACAGCCGTATATATCCCCCCCCAAGCAGACACATCGATGGCTCTGAACGAACTTTATTTAACTCTTTGCAAACTGGAAACCATTTATCCGGAGGCTGCATTCATTGTAGCTGGGGATTTTAATAAAGCTAATCTGAAAACAAGACTCCCTAAATTTTAGCAGCATATCGATTGCGCAACCAGGGGTGGTAAAACCTTGGATCATTGTTACTCTAACTTCCGCGACGCATATAAGGCCCTGCCCCGCCCCCCTTTCGGAAAAGCTGACCACGACTCCATTTTGTTGATCCCTGCCTACAGACAGAAACTTAAACAAGAGGCTCCCACGCTGAGGTCTGTCCAACGCTGGTCCGACCAAGCTGACTCCACACTCCAAGACTGCTTCCATCACGTGGACTGGGACATGTTTCGCATTGCGTCAGATAAAAATATTGACGAATACGCTGATTCGGTGTGCGAGTTATTTAGAACGTGCGTTGAAGATGTCGTTCCCATAGCAACGATAAAAACATTCCCTAACCAGAAACCGTGGATTGATGGCAGCATTCGCATGAAACTGAAAGGGCGAACCACTGCTTTTAATCAGGGCAAGGTGTCTGGTAACATGACCGAATACAAACACTGCAGCTATTCCCCCCGCAAGGCTATCAGATAAGCTAAGCGTCAGTACAGAGACAAAGTAGAATCTCAATTCAACGGCTCAGACACAAGAGGCATGTGGCAGGGTCTACAGTCAATCACGGACTACAAGAAGAAACCCAGCCCAATCACGGACCAGGATGTCTTGCTCCCAGGCAGACTAAATAACTTTTTTGCCCGCTTTGAGGACAATACAGTGCCACTGACTCGGCCTGCAACGAAAACATGCGGTCTCTCCTTCACTGCAGCCGAGGTGAGTAAGACATTTAAACGTGTTAACCCTCGCAAGGCTGCAGGCCCAGACGGCATCCCCAGCCGTGCCCTCAGAGAATGCGCAGACCAGCTGGCCGGTGTGTTTACGGACATATTCAATCAATCCCTATACCAGTCTGCTGTTCCCACATGTGACAAATAAAATGTGATTTGATTTGATTTGATTTTCCCCTAGTGTTTACAAGGATGCGCTGAAGAATTTACATATGAGACCAGTTACATGCAGCGCCAGCTGAATACGTTAGGAAGGGTTGAGAAATCTACCGCTCTATAGAGCAAGCAGACTAAGGCGCGAGCCAGATGTTGCAAAATGGGTATAAACTCTGAAATGATTGATCACTACAGAAGAAGCAAATCCTAGGCATCGCGTTATTAGTCTGCAGCTGGAAACATAAGTAGCCTAGGACAAGAACACCGGCAACCTCTGAAGCATTTGTGTATTATTCAATTGTTTAATTAGTTAGTAAATAAATAATTGAGCCAATTTGTGTATTGCTGATTCATCATTAAAATAGGGCTCGTGCAGGCCACAAGAAATTACGATGTTCAGAATACAGAGTTACATTTGGGAAATAGTAACTCTTTAAACAACATTTTCCCGTGGTGCCCCCGACTTCTTGATTAATTATGTTTACATTATTAGTTTAGTCACGTAATAATAATTAAACATAGATAATTGATTTGATATAACAGTCTTCACATTAATGAAAAGTCACATCACGACAGCTGCTACAACATTTACATGAGAGTAATGTGAACACTATGAGGATGTTGACCTTAATAAGATGTTTAAATAAGCAACTATATAATTTTGTACATGAGCCTAGTGATAACTTAGCAATATCTTTCAACCATTAGAAGTTTAAAAGATAATTAACAAAATGTAAAATATATATAGATTTTTTTACGAAATCAAACCCAGTTCAGAACTATTGCCTTTTTGAGTGAAACAATTACTGAAAACATTTTATTTTGCCATCTTAAAAAAGGTAGAAATTGAGTTATGCCTAAAATGGCAATTCATATAATTTTTCCAAAATGAATTTGTTACACAAACTAAATGCTGGGTTAATAAAAATAACCAAATGTGGGTCATTTCGACACCCAATATTGGATTAACAAAGCATTGGGTTAATTCAATCCAGTGGGGTTGGGTTATGCATCTAACCCAGCACCTGGGGTTGAGCGCTTGACCCAGCTGCTAGTAAATTAGACTATATTTCTGGGTTAAAACAACCCAATGTGTGGGGTTTTGACATAAACCCAGCATATTAGTTTGGGAGATTGAACCACTAGCTGGGTACATGTTTTATTTAATCCTTGTTTTATTTTCAGTGTAATCCTCATTTAAATTGTGCTTGAATATTTTTTACTTCCTACTGTCATGAAGTTGGCCTGCTGGGGGAGGTTTATGACCCCCATAAATACCTTTCCCCCTTTTCCTCTCTCTACTCTACCAATGTGACTATTGAAAATCCCTTTGTTAACATAGAGTGTCTGGGAGCATCAAAAGGTGGGAAACGGAACCCTATTTCGGTAATCCAACCAGTTGAAAATATGTGTTGCTACTTAATGAATATGATGTCAGATCAGTTGTTGTCTGAGACATTACTACTGATGACAGGATGACAAACTGTATCTTGGAAAGTCGATACATTCTAGTTGTCAGATTCACATGGAATTGTTGTGCAATTTTAAATGTTTAAATATTTAACTATTTGTGAAAATATTAAATGTAATTTGACCTTCTTAAATCTCAGCGTGAGCTCTGGTTGAACGACAAGAACATAACGAAATTAGCATCGAATTTCAACGTGAAGATGACGATCCACATGCCGAAAGAATGAATTTCGACTAAACCAGCCAGAATATAGCATGAGCTTAAAGTATGGCAACTTGGTATGAATTTTGAACTCTTATTCACTAGAGAAGTGATACCTCCTAGCCGTTGCGTTAGTGCATCAACTGTAGACGTGGGCTAGGAGATGATGGACAGAGTATCCATTCTACCACGCTCCAGATCACCACTAGACATTTTTCAGAGGACCAGAGATCCATGCTGGACCACCCCGCCTTCTATATTCGACCAATCTACCGAAGCGCAGCTCAGAGTAAATATTTATTGCATTTTCCTTTTTCAAATGTGCGGTTATTTAGAATGCATAAGATACAATATTTACGATAGCATAGCTGACTATGGGCTGATAGAGACACAAATCGTTTTGTTCCCCAGTCTTCCCGCTCTTTCATTCAAAACCCAACCCCCTTTCTTCGTGTAACCAACCGTCTGTTCCTTCCGTTAGGGACGTTTTCCTTTATGACATAATTTGTAATCAATGTATGATCCATTCTGTGTAGATGTAATTCTGTGTGATTATTTAGGTATTTAGTAAACAAATAATTAAACCAAATTTTGTATTGCTGATTCAACTTGTTAGCCAGGGGTTGTGAAGATAATCAAGAATGTACAACTTTCAGATGAGACTGAATAAAGTGAAGATTAAATATTGACTGCTACTGATGTAAAAGATTTCTAGGTCTTTAAGAGTCTTTAAACATTCTTTCGTGGTGCCCCGACTTTCTAGTTAATGACATTTACCTGATTAGCTTAATCAGGTAATATTAATTACAGAGAAATTATTTTATAGAATAGCATGTCATATCACTTAATCCGGCATAGCCAAAGACACTACACTACCATCCCACCCCCTCCCTTCAAGATACAATCAAGATACAATGTTGAAATTTAAATAATAAATTTGTTTTGCTTGCATTTCAGAACATACATCAGGTCAGAGAATTGTCCACAACGTACAAGAATATATACTTTTTTTGAATAGCACATTTAAACAAAGTCCTATTGTCTAAGTATGTGCTTTCTCATAAAATAATGAATCCTATTTCATGAAATCAGCTTCCCTAGGGTCCACACATTGTAAGTGGTTCTGGGCTCAGTACAGGTTGGGGAAAGCATACATTACATCCTTATTGGCTGACCTTTGGGAGCCCGAGCGTTGTGGGATGGCCTTATTCGGTGGTTGTTCCATGCATAAACCACCTGATCCAGGTCCTCCTTGAGACAAAGGACATAATGTTACTCAATGGAAAATATGGAATTCCACAGAGTTTGCATATTAGTGGACACTGACTTGACACATTTCTTAAGAGAGCTTAAAAGTTGCTTACCAGGAGACAATATTATTGACACATAAAATTGGGAAAAATGTATACTCAAATTCAATTAGAGTATCAGACCTCAGGATAAGACCCAGATGCAGACAGTTTGAAGTAACACAAGTTCATTACAAGAACAGGTGGCAGGCAAACAACAGGTCAAGAGTGTCACAAGTGTCACAAGGTACAGAACGGCAGGCAGGCTCAGGGTCAGGGCAGGCAGAATGGTCAAAAACCGGGAAAGCTAGAAAAACAGGAATACGGGAAAACCGCAGGTAGGCTTGATGAGACGAACTGGCAACAGACAAACGGAAAACACAGGTATAAATGCACAGGGGATAATGGGGAAAATGTGCTACCACTAGAGGGAGTGGAGACAAACACAAGACAGGTGAAACAGATCAGGGTGTGCCACTGAGTTTATTTGCACATGCACTGGAATACACACAGTACAATGACAAGCTTACTAAATCCAGACTACTCAACTCACTATATATGATAGATGATTTTATCTGTATTGTGTTTTGGAAAAAACACTAGATGAGAAATGTGTCCAGGAAAGTGTCTGCAAACTGCCCATCTCCTCTTTTTAATTTCCAGTGCTGGGGCCCAAAGTGACACAGTCTGTTCCAACCTCATCCACAGAGTGACACAGTCTGTTCCAACCTTCATCCACAGAGTGACACAGTCTGTTCCAACCTCATCCACAGAGTGACACAGTCTGTTCCAACCTCATCCACAGAGTGACACAGTCTGTTCCAACCTTCATCCACAGAGTGACACAGTCTGTTCCAACCTCATCCACAGAGTGACACAGTCTGTTCCAACCTCATCCACAGAGTGACACAGTCTGTTCCAACCTTCATCCACAGAGTGACACAGTCTGTTCCAACCTTCATCCACAGAGTGACACAGTCTGTTCCAATCTCATCCACAGAGTGACACAGTCTGTTCCAACCTTCATCCACAGAGTGACACAGTCTGTTCCAACCTCATCCACAGAGTGACACAGTCTGTTCCAACCTCATCCACAGAGTGACACAGTCTGTTCCAACCTTCATCCACAGAGTGACACAGTCTGTTCCATCCTCATCCACAGAGTGACACAGTCTGTTCCAACCTTCATCCACAGAGTGACACAGTCTGTTCCAATCTCATCCACAGAGTGACACAGTCTGTTCCAACCTCATCCACAGAGTGACACAGTCTGTTCCAACCTCATCCACAGAGTGACACAGTCTGTTCCAACCTTCATCCACAGAGTGACACAGTCTGTTCCAACCTTCATCCACAGAGTGACACAGTCTGTTCCAACCTTCACCCACAGAGTGACACAGTCTGTTCCAACCGCGTTACCACTCCACTGTCTCCCTGTCATGGCTTTTGCGACATCAGTACAGATACCAACATGAGCAGCAGCTATGTTTGGCTACATACGGACCGTTAGTGGAATTCCCACAAGAGAGTAACGTTTAATGAACGTTACCTGTATTTGACCTTTTGTTGTTATTTCGCTGAACACTAGATGGTTTCATTTTATTTTTGACGGTGATACAAGGCTACTCATGTGAGAATCTCACCCAAATGAATAGCCCCGTTGGAAAATATAAATGGACTGTTTGAAAATGTGAAGAAAAAGTGTTAAAATATATATATATTTGTATTCATCACATTTTTATATGGCGTACCCCCGACGGCATTGCGCGTACCCCAGTTTGGGAATACCTGGACTATAGCATGTCTTACCTGGAAGGTTTTCGCTGTGCTGATCTCTGCCACATAAATAGATGGAAATCACCACACAATTCTACAAATGAAGAAACATATCCTATGTCTCGAAATATTCTGATAGTATCTACACATTTTTTAGAGTAAACTCAGCAAAAAAAGAAATTTCCCTTTATCAGGACCCTGTCTTTCTTAAATATTTCGTAAAAATCCAAATAACTTCACAGATCTTCATTGTAAAGGGTTTAATTAAACACTGTTTCCCATGCTTGTTCAATGAAACATAAACAATTAATGAACATGCACATGTGGAACGGTCGTTAAGACACTAACATCTTACAGACGGTAGGCAATTAAGGTCACAGTTATGAAAACTTAGGACACTAAAGAGGCCTTTCTACTGACTCTGAAAACACCAAAAGAAAGATGCCCAGGGTCCCTGCTCATCTGCGTGAACATGCCTTAGGCATGCTGCAAGGAGGGATGAGGACTGCAGATGTGGACAGGGCATTACATTGCAATGTCTGTACTGTGAAACCTTCCAATGTCTGTACTGTAGTGCCTAAGACAGCACTACAGGGAGACAGGACAGACAGCTGATCGTCATCGTAGTGGCAGACCACGTGTAACAACACCTGCACAGGATCGGTACATCCGAACATCACACCTGTGGGACAGGTACAGGATGGCATTAACAACTGCCCGAATTATACCAGGAACACACAATCCCTCCATCAGTGCTCAGACTGTCTGCAATAGGCTGAGAGAGGCTGGACTGAGGGCTTGTAGGCCTGTTTTAAGGCAGGTCCTCACCAGACATCACCGGCAACAATGTTGCCTATGGGCACAAACCCACCTTCGCTGGACCAGACAGGACTGTCAAAAAGTGCTCTTCGCTGACGAGTCTCGGTTTGGTCTCACCAGGGGTGATGGATGGATTTGGTTTATTGTCGAAGGAATGAGCGTTACACCAAGGCCTGTACTCTTGAGCAGGATCAATTTGGAGGTGGAGGGTCCGTCATGGTCTGGGGACGTTGTGTCACAGCATCATCGGACTGAGCTTGTTGTCATTGCAGGCAATCTTAGCACTGTGCGTTACTGGGAAGACATCCTCGCTCCCTCATGTGGTACCCTTCCTGCAGGCTCATCCTGACATGATCCTCCAGCATTACAATGCCACCAGTCATACTGCTTGTTCTGTGTGGGATTTCCTGCCAGACAGGAATGTCAGTGTTCTGCCATGGCCAGCGAAGAGCCTGGATCTCAATCCCATTGAGCACATCTGGGACCTGTTAGATCAGAGGGTGAGGGCTAGGGCCATTCCCCCCAGAAATGTCCGGGAACTTGCAGGTGCCTTGGTGGTAGAGTGGGGTAACATCTCACAGCAAGAACTGGCAAATCTGGTGCAGTCCACGAGGAGGAGATGCACTGCAGTACTTATTGCAGCTGGTGGCCACACCAGATACTGACTGTTACTTTTGATTTGAACCCCCCTTTGTTCAGGGACACATTATTCCATTTCCAATTGTCACGTCTGTGAAACTTGTTCATTTTATGTCTCAGTTGTTGAATCTTATGTTCATACAAATATTTACACATGTTAAGTTTGCTGAAAATAAACGCAGTTGACAGTGAGAGAACGTTTCTTTTTTTGCTGAGTTGATCTTTAAATTTCGAGATTTATAGTATCTATACTATCTAAAAGTTTTGAGATTTCAGGATATGGAAATCAAAATGTCGAGATAGTAGATGTACTTACATTTCTTTTAGATACTAACCCACACTTTCAAGATATTAGAACATACATTACATATAGGTGTTTGTTCATTTGTAGTATTATGTGACAATTTCCAGTGGTGTAAAAATACTTTAAAGTACTACTAGTTTTTTTGTATATGCAATTTACTTTACTATTGTCACTGTTGACCTTAGAGATCCTTTTTATGTCTCTATTTTGGTTTGGTCAGAGTGTGATTTGGGTGGGCATACTATGTTCTATTTTCTATGTTTTTGTATTTCTATGTTTTGGCTGGGTATGGTTCTCAATCAGGGACATCTGTCTATCGTTGTCTCTGATTGGGAATCATACTTAGGAAGCCTTTCCCCCTTTTGTCATTGTGGGAAGTTGACTTTGTTAGGGGCACTCTAGCCCTTGGAAGCGTCACGGTCGTTTCTTGTTTTCTCGCTGACATAATAATAAAGATATGTACGCTCACCACACTACGCTTTGGTCTTCCTTTAACGACGGCCATGACAACTATTTATATTTTGACAACTTTTACTACATCCTAAAAAAATAACATACTTTTTACTCCAAACATTTTCCCTGACACCTAAAAGTACTCTTTACATTTTGAATGCTTAGCAAGACAGGAAAATGGTCCAATTCACACACCTATTAAGAGAACATCCCTGGTCAACCCTACTGCCTCTGATATGTCAGACTCACTAAACACAAATGTCTTTCTTCCATTCTGCCACAAGGGCATTAGTGAGGTCGGGCACTGATGATGGGCGATTAGTCCTGGCTCGCAGTCAGCATTCCATTTCATCCCAAAGGTGTTGGATGGGGTTGAGGTCAGGTCACTGTGCAGGTCAGTCAAGTTTTTCCATACAGATTTCAACAAACCATTTCTGTATGGACCTTGCGTTATGCAAGGGGGAATTGTCATGCTGAAACAGGAAAGGACCTTCCCCAAACTGCTGCCACAAAGTTGGAAGCACACAATCGTCTAGAATGTCATTGTATGCTGTATTGTTAAGATTTCCCTTCATTGGAACAAAAAAAAACACACACAAAAACCGCCCCAGATACATTATTCCTCCTCCACCAAACTTTACAGTTGGCACTATGCATTGGGACAGGTAGCGTTCTCCTAGCATGTGCTAAACCCAGATTTGTCTGTAGGGACTGCCAGATGGTGAAGCGTGATTCAGAAAACGCGTTTCCACTGCTCCTATGACAGCGAGCTTTACACCACTCCAGCCAAAGCATGGCATTGCGTATAGTGATCTTAGGCTTGTGTGCATGCGGCTGCACGGCCATGGAAACTCATTTCAAGAATCTCCCAGCGAACAGTTGTTTTGCTGACATTGCTTCCAGAGGCAGTTTGGAACTCGGTAGTGCTGTGTGCTATGTGCTTCAACGGTCGTGTTCTGTGAGCTTGTTTGACCTACCACTTCGCGGCCATTATTGCTCCTAGAGGTGACCCTCCTCTTTACCCAAAATAATAATTAGAACATAAAATGGATAGCAGATAACATGCCTACCATTTACCCTCCCTCCTATGACATACCAGAGCTTTCGAAATGGAGTTTTAGAAACTTTCCAAACATTGTAAAGTAGCCACAAGGGTGTGGGCTCACAGACCACTGTGGACAAGGGTATAATAATATAAGTATTGCATGAATCTATCTTCCTTTGTACGGTCTGAGGAAAAATAGCCTTTTATAAACTCCAAGAGTGTGCAAAGCTGTCATCAAGGCAGAGGTTGGCTACTTTAAAACATCTCCAATATAAAATATATTTAGATATAGATATATTTAGATTTTTTTTTACACGGTTTTGGTTATTACATGATTCCATATGTGTTATTTCATAGTTTTGATGTCTTCACTATTATTCTACAATGTAGAAAAAGTCCAAATAAAGAAAAACCCTTGAATGAGTAGGTGTGTCTGGTACTGCTGATGCTCTGAAAGAGCTGCAAAATCTGGATCCCTACAAATCAGCTGGGCTAGACAATCTGGACCCTCTCTTCCTAAAATTATCCGCTGCCATTGTTGCAACCCCTATTACTAGTCTGGTCAAACTCTCTTTCGTATCGTCTGAGATTCCTAAAGACTGGAAAGAGGCCGCGGTCATCCCCCTCTTCAAAAGGGTAGATACTCTAGACCCAAACTGTTACAGATCTATATCCATCCTGCACTGCCTTTCTAAAGTCTTTGAAAGTCAAGTGAACAAACAGATCACCAACCATTTCGAATCCCACTGTACCTTGTCCTCTATGCAATCTAGTTTCCGAGCTGGTCACGTGTGCACCTCAGCCACGCTCAAGGTCCTAAGCGATATCATAACCGCCATCGATAAAAGACAGTACTGTGCAGCCGTCTTCATCGACCTGGCCAAGGCTTTCGACTCTGTCAATCACCGTATTGATTGCCTCGCCTGGTTCACTAACGACTTCTCAGATAGAGTTCAGTGTGTCAAATTGGAGGGTCTGTTGTCCGGACCTCTGGCAGTTTCTATGGGGGTGCCACAGGGTTCAATTCTCGGGCTGACTCTTCTCTCTCTATATATCAATGACACTATTCTGTATACATCTGGCCCTTCTTTGGACACTGTGTTAACAAACCTCCAAACGAGCTTCAACACCATACAACTCTCCTTCCGTGGCCTCCAACTGCTCTTAAATGCTAGTAAAACTAAATGCATGCTCTTCAACCGATCACTGCCCGCACCCGCCCACCCGACTAGCATCACTACTCTGGACGGTTCTGACTTAGAACATTTGGACAACTATAAATACCTAGGTGTCTGGCTAGACTGTAAACTCTCTTTCCAGACTCACATTAAGCATCTCCAATCCAAAGTTAAATCTAGAATTGGCTTCCTATTTCGAAACAAAGCCTCCTTCACTCATGCTTCCAAACATACCCTAGTAAAACTGACTACCCTACCAATCCTTGACTTCGGGGAAGTCATTTACAAAATAGCCTCCAACACTCTACTCAGCAAATTGGATGCAGTCTATCACAGTGCCATCCGTTTTGTCACCAAAGCCCCATATACTCCCCATATACTACCCACCACTGCGACCTGTATGCTCTCGTTGGCTGGTCCTAGCTACATATTCGTTGCCAAACCCACTGGCTCCAGGTCATCTATAAGTCTTTGCCAAGTAAATCTCCGCCTTATCTCAGCTCACTGGTCACCATAGCAACACCCACCCGTAGCACCCGCTCCAGCAGGTATATTTCACTGGTCATCCCCAAAGTCAACACCCCCTTTGGCCGCCTTTCCTTCCAGTTCTCTGCTGCCAATGACTGGAACGAATTGCAAAAATCACTGAAGTTATAGACTCATATCTCCCTCACTAACTTTAAGCGTCAGCTGTCAGAGCAGCTTACCGATCGCTGCAGCTGTACACAGCCCATCTGTAAATAGCCCATCCAACGAACTACCTACCTCATCCCCATATTTGTTTTTGTTTTTCTGCTCTTTTGCACACCAGTATTTCTACTTGCACATCCTCATCGACACATATATCACTCCAGTGTAAATTGCTAAATTGTAATTTCTTCGCTACTATTGGCCTATTTATTGCATTACCTCCTTACATCATTTTGCACACACTGTATACAGGTTTTTCTATTGTACGTTTGTTTATCCCATGTGTAACATTGCGCTGTTGTTTTTGTCGCACTGCTCTGCTTTATCTTGGCCAGGTCGCAGTTGTAAATGAGAACTTGTTCTCAACTGGCCTACCTGGTTAAATAAAGGTGAAAATAAAGAAAAGAAACATGGTTGGCAGGAGTAGTGCAGTTTTATCATAAGGAGACGTATACTTGGAAGAAAAAGGAGGAATGGAGGGAAAAAGAGAGGGAGAGGAGGTCTAAGAGAGAGAGGAAAGAAGAGGGTGAGCTTGAGTCGGATAAAAATGGTGGATAAAAGGGAGATGGTTTGTTAAGACAGGAGGAGAAATGGAAGTGAATGAGGGTGAAGTATCGGAGACCGAGGTATGCACCAGGATCAGGAAAAAGAATAGTGGAGTAGGGTGGTGTTCATTTTATTTAAAATAATTGTGAAGTTAGTGAGTATAGTGTTAGATGCAATGGTATTTATTTAGTCCATTTTTATTTTTCAAGCAAAGTATAAGGGAGTACTCCAGCCTAGTAGGTGGCGGTAATGCAACAAATTCAATGCCAACCGCCGTTAAACCTCATAGAAGAAGAAGAAGAAGAAGAAGAAGAAGAAGAAGAAGAAGAAGAAGAAGAAGAAGAAGAAGAAGAAGAAGAAGAGGAGAGGCACAATCAATGCGGAAGATAAGTTTGTGTGTATCGACGCGGTGTGCGCCGTGGAGTGGGGTTCCCCAAAACACCAGTCAGCACATTGTACCGCCTGAAATATCTCTCTATGCCGGACAGTAGCCTAACCAGAAGAACACCTATTGTAGTATTGGTAAATACACTGAAAGTTGCACTCAAAAATAGTACTGTAATTGAGATAACCACGTTTGACGGAGTGCGGTAAAATTAAATTGTAGCGCCCTACAATTTTGGATTACACGTTGTCGGTTGTGCACACTCCCGCACGTTCATCAGTCGAATGCCGAAGGAGAGGGAGAAGAGGCGAAAGACCTCCAAGGAGGCAGGACTGTCTGGCGCTGGGATTGGTGAAGGGTTTTGTAAAGAGCGCAGAACAAGCTGCAAAGCATCTGAGAATTGCGATGAACTGTGCCAGATGACAGAAGTTAGGTTGCCGGAGGTTAATGCCGTTCTAGCGCAATCTAGTATGGTGGAGGTGCGCCGTGTACCACAGGTGACAATAACCCCAGATGGAGGCTGCTCGCAGGAGATGGAACAGGAGGATTGGGCTGATGTGGACGGTCCTCTGCGACGGAATATGTCAAACTCTTCTATCTCCTCAACAGGTTCCTCCATAGAGTCAGAGGATGACATTCTGAGTGACAACGAGAAAAAGAGCAAGGGAAATATCACATTAGAACATTTGTGTGAGCACACGGGAGAAGTGAGTACGGACTATTCTTTATTCAATTAAAGTCTTATTGTTATTGGGTCGTTCCACAAAAAGAGTGCCTTTGGGTCCCTTTTCATATTTTAATGAGATTGTGCACCAATATAGAATTTTAAAAGCCTGTTATAGTAAATGAATGAATTGCCCTTTAATAAAGCTGGGTTGAGAAACTTTGTAACCTTTAATATAGACCACATGGAGAATTCAATAAATCAGCTTTTTTTAAATGAAGACTTGTGGCAACAACAAACAAGTGCCAAAATTCTGCATTTTCATTGCATTCCAGGCACCCTCTGTGACTTCTTGGAATATTTTAACCCACAAATGTGTCCAGGTTTTCACCGGCATGTAGTTAAGCTCAAGTTCTGACAGTTATTTCTGAAGATGATTTTTCATTTCATGTGATTAGTGATTCATTTACATATGTACCTCATTTTAAGGCCAGCCCTGTTAAAGCTGCAATATTTACAATTTTGGAGCGACCTGACAAAATTCATTGACAGCAAGTCTAAGAAGCGGTAGCTCTGTTCTATGTGTGCATTTTTATGGTTCCTGTTCCTAACTTTCATTTTTGCAGGCTATTACTTTTGTCAACCCTGTTACCCATAGATACAGGCTAGAAATGTTTAGTCTACTAGTATATCTCAGATCTGGCAGTCATTTTGATATTATGACTGAGAACTCTGTCCTGTCATAGGGCAAGATTGATTCTTCCCCTATGTACTGTACAGTACCAGTCCAAGGTTTGGACACACCTACTCATTCCAGGGATTTTCTTAATTGTTTACTATTTTCTACATTGTATAATAATAGTGAATACATCAAAACTATGAAATAACACACATGGAATCATGTAGAAACCAAAAAAGTGTTAAACTAATCCAAATATATATTTGAGATTCTTCAAAGTAGGCTCCCTTTGACTTGATGACAGCTTTGCACACAAATATATTTCACAGTGGTTTAAATGGTAGAATGATTCTCTACACTATACTTGCTTGTTTTATCATGTGAACTAGAATTTTAGCAACCAAGAAATGGCGGAGCGATTTCTGCATAGTTCATCTTTCATGGATGTGAGCTTTCTGATGAATTTTTCTAAACATCCTTTCCTTAATGTATTAATTCAGCTGTTAGAAACCCTTTCATACACAAGACCATTAAGCAACATACAGTACATGTGATACTGGTATAATCAGTTGTTTTTGAGGGTCTTTATAATGTTTTCTCATTTATTGTGCAGTAACGATGAATCGCTGAGTGAAAAACAGGACATTTTCGTATCTAATCAACAGCCAAGTGATCAGTTAGCGCTGATCACTTGGGTAATTACAGACACTCTTCGAATGGTTTATTTCGTCTTGATTGGGATCATGTCAGATAGGCCTATAGTTAGCCATCTTAAAGGTCATTTCCTCTTTTGCGGTGCACTTCTGTGAGACAACACAGAAGTGGAAAGGATATAGTTTACCCACCCCCCCAATCTTAATTGAGTTAACTTCCTTCATGTCTGATGGACCCTGGTCTGAAGCAGCCATTTTGTTTTAGCCACGTCTTATCGCACATAATACAGGCGCTGCTGTTTGCCTGGCCTACAGTATAATTTAGGAGGGCTGAGGATGGTGTTGTATTTGACTTCAACACACTTGATTGATGACTTGTTGTATAAAATAGTGGCACAGTTGTGTTTGTCAGGACAATACATTAGTTTTAGATCCTCAAACTTAAAAGTAACCCTGAATACCTAATATGATGATCCAACAAAGTTTCCAAACAATGTCACTTGTGAATGTAAAAACATAATTCAATGTTTGACTTCTAAGGCCACTCTGTTTCTCTACACCACTGGGTGACAATTCTGATCGAAGTGAATAATAATCTACTTGTCAGAAGCCATATTTGACTTTGTCTCTGACAAAGGAGATCTGTGCCTCTGTGTAACTCGTCAGAGCTCAGCCATCTCCATAGAAGGCTCTATGAAGCTGTCAGCTTCCTTTAAACACACTGCATACACATTGCCTGGCCCTGCAGGAAGGGATGTCTGGGCTGTGTACACTGCACAGTGGTTCACAGTGCTCTCCAACTGGGCCAGGTCAGTATGACAGGCCACTTGAAAGCTCTCATACTCCACTGTTTTATTGATCTTTCCAGTTATTGAAAACAAAAAAAATGGTCATGGAAAAGGTTCCTCCCCGTTTATGAAAATAGAGATTTCATTACCTCGCTAACCTTTTTAAATGGTAGATGAAGTCTCCAGTCAGCCCCCACACTTACATTACAAGACACCCCCATAGTCTTATGACTTATGTGCACATTTGAGCCACATTGACATTTAGTTATTGCCCTTTCAACACAGACAGAAAACGACTACTTTGTACACTAGGTTACCCACTCTGTGTTTTTCCAGTAGGGGAGAGTGAGGTAAGTAGATTTTTATTTTTTTACCCTTTGCATTACTCCGTCAAGGGAAATATAGTATTCTTTCTAACAAAGATATCTACATATATTTCAAGATGTTGTGTATCCCTGGAAATAATCAAAAGGCCATGGAAAATACAGACTAGCTATTTAACACTTTTAACATAGGCCCTGTTGTTTGCTCATATACCAGCAATAATTCCTTGCATTATGCCTGGGAAGACCACTTCAATTTGCTCAACTTGCCATTGGCTCAACTTACCCCAAGGCAAACATTTTGACTATATTAGCCCACACAGCTACAGTTGAAGTTAGAAGTTTACATACACTTAGGTTGGAGTCATTAAAACTAGTTTTCAAACACTCCACAAATTTCTTGTTAACGAACTATAGTTTTGGCAAGTCGGTTAGGACATCTACTTTTTGCATGACTTTGCTTTTCGAACAATTGTTTACAGACAGATTATTTCACTTATAATTCACTGTATCATAATTCCATTGGGTCAAAAGTTTACATACACTAAGTTAACTGTGCCTTTAACCAGCTTGGAAAATTTCAGAAAATGATGTCATGGCTTTAGAAGCTTCTGATAGGCTAATTGACATACTTTGACTCAATTGGAGGTGTACCTGTGGATGTATTTCAAGGCCTACCTTCAAAGCCAGTGCTTCTTTGCTTGACATCATGGGAAACTCAAAAGAAATCAGCCAATAACTCCACAAGTCTGGTTCATCCTTGGGAGCAATTTCCAAACGTCTGAAGGTACAATGTTCACCTGTACAAACAATAGTATGCAAGTATAAACACCATGGGACCACGCAGCCATCATACCGCTCAGGAAGGAGACTCGTTCTGTCTCCTAGAGATGAACGTACTTTGGTGCGAAAAGTGCAAATCAATCCCCAGAACAACGGCAAAGGACCTTGTGAAGATGCTGGAGGAAACACGTACAAAAGTATCTATATCCACAGTAAAACAAGTCCTATATTGACATAACCTGTAAGGCTGCTCAGCAAGAAAGAAGCCACTGCTCCAAAACCACTATAAAAAGTCAAACTACAGTTCGCAACTGCACATGGGGACAAACATCATACTTTTTGGAGAAATGTCCTCTGGTCTGATGAAACAAAAACTGAACTGTTTGGCCATAATGACCATTGTTATGTTTGGAGTAAAAAGGGGGAGGCTTGTAAGCCGAAGAACACCATCCCAACTGTGAAGCATGTGGGTTGTAGCATTTTGTTGTGGGGTTGCTTTGCTGCAGGAGGGACTGGTTCACTTCACAAAATAGATGGCATCATGAGGTAGGAAAATTGTGGATATATTGAAGCCACATCTCAATGACATTAGTCAGGAGGTTAAAGCTTGGTTGCAAATGGGTCTTCCAAATGGACAATGACCCCAAGCACACTTCCAAAGCAAAAGGGCTTAACAACAATAAAGTCAAGGTATTGGAGTGTCCATCACAAGCCCTGACCTCAATTTTGCAGAACATTTGTGGGCAGAACTGAAAAAGCGTGTGCGAGCAAGGAGGCCTACAAACCTGACTCAGTTACACCAGCTCTGTCAGGAGGAATGGGCCAAAATTCACCCAACTTATAGTGGGAAACTTGTGGAAGGCTACCCAAAACGTTTGACCCAAATTAAACAATTTAAAGGCAATGCTACCAAATACTAATTGAGTGTATGTAAACTTATGATCCACTGGGAATGTGATGGAAGAAATAAAAGCTTAAATATATCCTTCACTCTACTATTATTCTGACATTTCACATTCTTAAATAAAGTGGTCATCCTAACTGACTTAAGATGGGGAATTCTTACAAGGATTAAATTGCAGGAATTGTGAAAAACCAAGTTTAAATGTATTTGGCTAAGGTGTATGTAAACTTCTGACTTCAACTGTATAATTATGCTTGTCATGCTAGGTTTAGGACCTCACTTTGAAGCTTATTGAGACCGCCCACTGATGTATAGAATGTTCTTAAAATGATCTTCTTTGGTTTAGATGGAGCTTTCATGTCGCTTCTAACACAATACATTTATTTGGCTTGGTGACACCCTCCCCTATGACAATTACTTGAAGTGAAAACGAGGAATAAACATTGTCATCACATCAATTGGCGCTACCAATTTGTAAAAAAAATACATTAAAAAAATGGTATGTTAATGATTGCTCATATTCAAATCTGCCAGGTTGAGAAACTGTTGCAAGGAAAATGAACAGCTTGAGTGAATCATTCAGTATTGTCACTCCCTTGTTCCAGTTCTTGTTTGCTGTTATGTCATTTTATAATTGGTCAAGTCAAAGTGTAGGGGGGCTTTATTTGCAGCTGATCCCAGGAGCATTATTTTCCATCAGCCTGACGACCACACTAGGCATGGCTTTACATCGAGATGTATCCCAGAAGTCAACAGGAATGTATTAATAAAAGGTTAAAGAAGCAACAATGTTCACAAACAGGAATTGATTGTAGTTTGTGTGAGAGCATGTCCCGTACGGTCATGGAAATGTTGCAATCTTTTTGTTTGAATGAATTGAAATACCTACTACAATGTTGAAATTCAGACTAGCTTTTACATTACATCTATAGAATTGTGTGTTGCCACAAATGAAAGGACTGTGTTCATATCTCCTTGTCTTGACAGATGACATGGCTTTATTAAATACATGTTCATTTAATATGTCACTGTACACTGTTGGCAATGATGTGTTTGCGAGAGAGTTGAAGGCCTGTGTGGACATATGACACCCACATAGCTGGCTAAACCAGCAAAAAACAACACCAGCAAGTGTCACTTGACATTTCAGAGTGCCTGTCTGTGAGTTCTGTTATTTGATTCCAGTGTATACAATCAATAGAATGAGTTGGTGTTCTTTCACTGCGGCCAATGACTAGGGCTTCACTTCCTTTTACTGCAATCTCAGCATACTGCATTGTGACCTCCGACCTCTGTTTCATTGCTTACCCTAAATTGTCAGTGTCACTGGACTTACAATGCATTTGGAAAGTATTCAGACCCCTTGACTTTTTCCACATTTTGTTACAGTGCAGCCTTACTCTAAAATTGATTAAATTGTTGTTTCCCCTCTCAATCTACACACAATACCGCATGATGACAAAGAATAAAGAATAAAAACGGAAGTATCATATTTACATAAGTATTCAGACCCTTTATTCAGTACTTTGTTGAAGCACCAAGTACAGCCTTGAGTCTTCTTGGGTATGATGCTACAAGCTCAGCACACCTGTATTTGGGGATTTTCTCCCACCCTTCTCTGCAGTTCCTCTCAAGCTCTGCCAGGTTGGATGGGGAGCGTTGCTGCTCAGCTATTTTCAGGTCTCTCCAGAACCCTCCAGAGGGTTCAAGTCCGGGCTCAGGCTGGGCCACTCAAGGACATTCAGAGACTTGTCCCGAAGCCACTCCTGCATTGTCTTGGCTGTGTGCTTAGGGTTGTTGTCCTATTGGTAGGTGAACCTTCACCCCAGTCTGAGGTCCTGAGTGCTCTGGAGTAGGTTTTCATCAAGGATCTCGCTGTACTTTGCTCCGTTCACCTTTCCCTCGATCCTGACTAGTCTCCCAGTCCCTGCCGCTGAAAAAACATCCTCACAGCATGATGCTGCAACCACCATGCTTCACCGTAGGGATGGTGCTAGCTTTCCTCCAGATGTGACGTTTGGCATTCAGGTCAAAGAGTTTCATCAGACCCCAATATTTCTTTTCTTCTTACGGTCAGTCTTTAGGTGCCTTTTGTCAAACTCCAAGTGGGCTGTCATGTGCCTTCTACTGAGGAGTGGCTTCCGTCTGGCCACTATATCATAAAGGCCTGTTTGGTGGAGTTCTGTAGAGATGTTTGTCCTTTTGGAAGGTTCTCCCATCTCCACAGAGGAACTCTGGAGCTCTGTCCAAGTGACCATTGGGTTCTTGGTCATCTTCCTGGTCAGCTCTAGGAATATTCTTGGTGCTTCCAAACTTCTTCCATATAAGAATGATTGAGGCCACTGTGTTCTTGGGGATCTTCAATGACATTTTTTGATACCCTTCCCCACATCTGTACCTCGACACAATCCTGTCTCTACGGACAATTCCTTTGACCTCATGGCTTGGTTTTTGCTCTGACATGCACTGTCAACTATGGGACCTTTTATATAGACAGGTGTGTGCCTTTCCAAATCATGTCTAATCAATTTAATTTACCACAGGGGGACTCCAATTTAAGTTATAGAAACATCTCAAGGATGATCAATGGAAACAGGATGCATCTGAGCTCAATTTGGAGTCTCATAGCAAAGGGTATGTATTCTTATGTAAATAAGAATACATTTCTAAACTAGTTTTTTGCTTTGTCATTATGGGGTATTTTGTGTAAATTGAGGGGGGAAATGATTTAATCCTGTTTAGAATAAGGCTGTGATGTAACAAAGTGGAAAAAGTCAAGGCGTCTGAACACTTTCCGAATGCACTGTATCTCAGTACTTAAAGAAAATATATGGTTATACTTGTATTTATTCAGGGGATCCCTGAAACTAGAGGAGGATTTACCTAAATTGGTCGAGACCAGAGGGACCTTGAGTTAACCATCCCTTTGAATGGGTTTGGTAGCTCATTCTTTTGTACTTTAGTAGCACAGTTCGGTAAGTTGGAAGCTTGTGTAGTCGAGCTTTGTAAACAATCTGCTTCCTGCTACTTAGAGGCAATATCTATTTCTGAAAAATAAGCCCACTTTAAATATTTTTAACTAGCATAGAGATTTCATGTTATATATATCATGAAATCTTTGTCAATCCAAATGCCCAGATATTTATAGGTGGTGACCCGATCAAAGGGAGAACCATCGAATGAATACATATGTAGTCCAGCCCCCATAAATATGTAGTCCAGCCCCCATAAATATGTAGTCCAGCCCCCATAAATATGTAGTCCAGCCCCCATAAATATGTAGTCCAGCCCCCATAAATATGTAGTCCAGCCCCCATAAATATGTAGTCCAGCCCCAAAATTTTACGAGAATAAGAGAACAACATATATTTAATCTTGCCCGCATTAAGTATACGTTTTAAACCTACCGGAGCATTCTGTAAGGCAACCAGGCCAGATTGTAGCTCTTACACAGCCTGGTTGTCAGTTTGGGCAATGCCATAGATATGTGTCTGCATACAGCTGAACATTATAAAAACATGTATCTCGAAAACTAGACTGAACACCATTTAGAAATCACACACTGTGTCTTGTCTGACAGATAATTCTCAAACCACACGCAAGAAGACTGATCCAGGCCTATGTCATTCAACCTTTTGGTATGAGAATGGGATGGTCAACAGTGTTCGGTCTATAAAGAAGGCAGCATAATGATTTTTATAATCGAAGCAATTTAACACATCAGCTGAAACCGGATTGGTGTGGAAATGTTTCCTTTTTAGAGTGTAATAAAATAATGTCTCACCTCTGTCTCATCAAGCCAGTGCTAAGACTGTGTAGCAGTTCTGCTGTGAACATGCTGTGTGACTCACTCAACGTCTCATCACAGATAGAGAACCAAAGTTGTCACGTCTCTGCCTGAGTCATCCACATCTCGTTGAACAAGATCTCCATGACTGTCTTAATGCAAATCACATGGAAACAGAAAGCCAGTCAGGTGTGACCATACACAACAGCTGGTAGTGAAATGTGTAAGTTCCACAGAAATGACAATATATAGCAAAGAAACTAATATGTTTGCAGATGAGGCCAAGGTTAGTGTTTCAAGTAATCGTTTAGGGGTAATGGCTAGGTTTTTATTTATTTAGCTAGGCAAGTCGGTTAAGAACAAATTCTTATTTACAATGATGGCCTACCAAAAGGCCTCCTGCGGGGACTGGGGCTGGGGATTCAAAATAAAAATGTGGGATAAAACACACACACATTACAACAAGAGACAACACTACATAAAAGCGAGACCAAAGACAACACAACACAGCATGGCAGCAGCACAACATGACAACACGGTAGATGCACAAACATGGTACAAACATTTTTGGACACAGACAACAGCACAAAAAGGCAGAAAGGGAGAGACAACAATGCATCACGTGAAGGATTATGGTTTAGGGTTGAGCAAGAATGGGGCCATGAAGCTAGGGTTAGAATTTGAGTTGAGACGCGATAAGGATATGAAGCTACGGTTAGTGACTTAGATACATTGAAGCAAATAACCAAAGTCACCGTGGCCAAGTGATTATGACAGCTGTCCGTCGTATTTGAGTCAAATCATGATCATTATCGTTATACAACTTAATTGACGTCCACCCGACTGGTGAGCGCTGGCTTGAGGAGGACAGTGACTCTGCCTGGTTGATAATGAACCAGATACTCCGAGGTAAAGCTGACTGTTACTGTGCTTGGTCTTCTTTCCTCAGAGCATTCCCTGGTGGACGCTAAAGAATATTGTCGTCAACTGGCCTTTTGTTGGCTCCCAGAGAAGAAACCTGTCCTGGGTTCAACTAGCTGGACACAAAGGTAAAGCACAGTCATCATGGTCATGACCCCTCACCGATCAGAGCAGCGTACCACGAACCAATCACTAATGATACATACTGTGCACATTCCACACAAAATAAAGCACACGAGACACAGACTACTGTATGCTATTAGTCACACACAACTGCAAATTCCATCTGAAACAATCTTTTTGATCCTAACCAGCTTCAAGACGGGTCACTCAGCCGAGACAACTCTCCTCTCTGTCACGGAGGCTCTCCGTACTACCAAAGCTGACTCTCTCCTTATCCTCCTAGATCTGTCCGTTGCCTTCAACACTATAAACCGTCAGATCCTCCTCTCCACCCTCTCAGGGCTGGGCATCTCAGGATCTCCACACTTTTGGTTTGCTTTTGGTCCTATGCCCTCTTCTCTCTATACACCAAGTCACTTGGCTCCGTCACATCATCACATGGTCTCTCCTATCACGGATGACACTCAATTACTTTTCTACTTCCCCCTTTTGACACCCAGGTGGCGACAGGCATCTCTGCATGCCAGGCAGACATCTCAGCTTGGATATTGGCCCACCACCTCAAGCTCAACCTCAACAAGAAGGCCTGCCTGCTCCAAGACCTCTCCATCACGGTTGACTAACTCTACGGTGTCTTCCTCCCAGAATGCAAAGAACCTTGGCATGATCCTGGACAACACCCTATCGTTCTTTGCAAACATCAAAGCAGTAACTCACTCCTGCAGGTTCGTACTCTACAACATCCGTAGAGTACGACCCTATTACTTCACACAGGAAATGGCTCAGGTCCTAATTCAGGCACTTGTCAACTCCCATCTGGACTGCTGCAACTCGCTGTTGGCTGGGCTCCCTGCTTGTGCCATAAAACCCCTGCAACTTATCCAGATCTCCGCAGCCTGCCTGATGTTCAACCATCCCAAGTTCTACCATGTCACCCCATACCTCCGCACACCCCACTGGCTTCCAGTCGAAGCTCGCATCCATGACAAAATCAAGGTGCTTACCTACTGAGCAACAAAGGGAACTGCTCCTCTACCTAGCTCTACTCAAACCCTACACCCAACCCGAGCACTCCGTTCTGCCACCTCTGGTCTCTTGGTCCTCCCACCCTACAGAAGGTCCGCTTCTGCTCAGCCCAGTCCAAGCTCTTCTCTGTCCTGGCACTCAAATGGTGGAACAAGCTTCCACCTGAAGCTAGGACAGCAGAGTCTCTGCCCATCTTCTGACAACAACTAAAAATGTACTACCTCTTAAAAAAGGTATCTTAAATACAGTGCCTTCACAAAATATTTATACTCCTTGACTTATTACACATTTGTTGTTACAGCATAAAATGGATTCAATGTATTGTTTCCACTCATCTACACACAATATCCCATAATGACAAAGTGAAAACATGTTTTTAGAAATGTTTGCAAATGTATTAAAAATTAAATACGTAAGTATTCCCACCCCGGACTTAATCCATGTTAGAATCAGCTTTGGTAGTGAAGTCTTTCTGGGTAAATCTCTAAGAGCTTTGCACACCTGCATTGTACAATATTTGCACATGATTCTATTTCAAATTCTTCAAGCTCTGTCAAGTTGGTTGTTTATCATTGCTAGACAGCCATTTAAGTCTTACCATAGTTTTGACTTAAATCGACTTGAAAATAAAGCCACTCAGGAACATTCAATGTTGTCTTCGTAAGCAACTCCAGTGTACATTTGGCCTTGTGCTTTAGGTTATTGTCCTGCTGAAAGGTGAAATTGTCTCCTAGTGTCTGGTGGAAAGCAGACTGAACCAGGTTTTCCTCTAGGTGCTTAGCTCTCTTTTGTTTCTTTCGATCCTAAAACAACTCCGTAGGCCTTGCCGATGACGAGCATACCCATAACTTTATGCAGCCACCTCCGTGCTTGAAAATATGATGAGTGGTGTACTCGGTGATGTGTTGTGCTGGATTTGCCCCAAACATAACACTTTGTATTCAGGGCATGAAGTTAATTACTTTTACACATTTTTTGCAGTTTTACTTGAGTGCCTTATTGTTGAATATTTTTATTCTTTACAGGCTCCCTTCTTTTCACTGTCATTTTAGGTTAGTATTGTGGACTAACTACAATGTTGATCCATCCTCAGTTTTCTCCTATCACAGCCATTAAATCTCTGTAATTTTAATCTCTGTAACTGTGTGATGTAATTTCAGGGCCTAAGTATTTTCTGTCTTTGTGCTAGACTGCCGCTTGTCCCTGGTACATGTTTCTCCTAACAGTGTTGACTTGTTAACTTCGATTTGTTAAGTCGGCGCAAATGTACTTTTTGCGCTTCACAGAGCTGTTGTCAAATAAAATACAATTATATTGGTCACATACACATTGTTAGCAGATGTTATTGCGAGTGTAGCGACATGCTTGTGCCTCTAGTTCCGACAGTGCTGCAATATCTAACAATTCCACAACGACTACCTAATACACTGAGTTTGTGTTTTATACAGGACCTCCCGTCCTCACCCACCATCAACCAATCATTCCAATACGGAGTCCTCCACATTGTTGCAAAATGTGAGAGGCACACAGCGATGTGGTACGGAGCTTGATTTGGCCTTTGCGTGCCTCTGGCGGCTCTGCAATTGTCATACCCGCCATACAAAGCCTCCAACCATATTTTCGGATCAAGCATAAATTGGATTTGAGTCTGGACTGCGCTGCTGTGACTTCCACCTGCCAAGGTTCTCCCTCTGATCGCCGGCCTGCTGGTTCACTCCTGGCCTCCTATCAGATTACCCTCTGACTCTCGCTGCCGGGTATGGCTTCCGCCTCCCCTTGATTATTTGCCGGTAAGTTCTATGGCAGCGGTCACTGACGATAAAGGCTTACACTCCTTTTTTTGTGTGCAGGTTGCGCTGTTGTTGGTAGTTTCACTTGATTCAGAAGCCCTGCACAGGCAAAGTGTTCCCATTTTTGAACAACTTTTCTCTGAAAAGACAAACTCCGCCTACCAGGCAGTCCGGGAGACCTGTGGTTAAATTGTGTGTGCCTACTGCGCCGGCCAATTTGGATAGCTCAAATCACTTTGTCTACAGCTTCCCCGGCCACAAAGTTTGATGCGAGCCTACATGAGGTTTCATTAGTTTTAAAATCATGACCAGAGAGACTCAAGAACACATCAAAGAGCTGCTGTTTTTACGAGTGAGTTCATGTCTGTTTTATTCGACACTATTATAAAACGGGCCTCTCCCTACTTCTCCCGCTGCAATGAATGAGTAGCCAAGTCTATCGTTAGCCCTGCATATGACTTATTATTAGCAGTTTGTTGTCTTTTTTTAATAAGGAGGACTTTCTCTGGTCATAGGAACAGCATGAATTTGTGCTTGAGACAGATTAATTTCGCCATCAGGTGGAAGACCGTGTCCCCTCTTTCTGCTCAGTCTCACTGGAGGAAAGGAAGGAGAGAGCAGGGACGGTGAGAGGCGGAACCTCTGCTGCTCTCTCCTTCCATCTGCTGATCAAGACAACTGGGAACTCTGGCAAAAATGAGATCTGACTGGGAACAATAGTTTGAACGGTCATTCAATTCAGAATTCCAAGTTGGAAACTTTAGAGCTCCGACTTTCCGTCCTGAAGATCATTGACGTCACGATTTGACCCCCCTGGGTCCCAGTTGTCATAAAAGCACCATTACCATTGGATGCAGGTACCATCGGTCCAGGAACAAAGCGAATCATTTCAATTTATGCTCAGCTGTTCCTTGCAAGTGCTGCACCAACAGATCTAATTGTTATCAAATCTCGAGTTTTGAAATATAATATGGTCTGAGAAGAATATTGGTAAGCTAGGCCCACAGCCAATATGCTTTAGGTTTGGGCCTAGTGCACAAACCTCATTCCTACAGAACTGTTTTTATTGGGTTAATGTTACATTTTAAGTCCTGTTTAGAAAATATTATAAGCGGTAGAACTCTGCATGCTTTTTGACTGCAGAAGTGGTCTTGACTCCGAAAAGGTTGGTGACCACTTCGCTACGGCCTCTCCCCTGAAGCCCCTCTTTCCCTGGCTCTGGTAACCCAGCCTCGACTCTTTTGCCATTGTGTGGGCCCCAGTCGTCAATCTCATTGAGTAGGCCTCTGCTCTCTGCTTTTTCCTCTGCTAGCAAAGGTTTTGTTTTTGACTGTGGGTTATAGTGCTAGCTGGTTTAGAGTAGGCTAGTAGGGCTTTGGCTTGCTGCTTTGCCGGCCATGGTGGTTTCCTTCCTCTACGGCAACTGAGTTAGGAAGGACGCCTGTATCTTTGTAGTGATTGCTGGGTGTAATTACTAACTTTTTCATGCTTAAAGAAATATTCAAGGTCTGCATTTTTGTGTTCCTGTATGGCTCAGTTGATAGAACATGGAGCTTGTGACGCCAGGATTGTGAGTTCAATTCCCGTGTATGCATGATTGTTATTCACTTTGGATAAAAGCGTCTGCTAAATGACATTTATTATAATAATAATGAATGATTAATTATTATATACAAGAAAAATACCAATAGGTGCCCTTCTTTGCGAGGTATTGGAAAACCTCCCTGGTCTTTGGTTGAATCTGTTTGAAGTCCACTGCTCGACTGAGGGACTTTACAATTATCCGTATGTGTGTGTGTGTGGGGTACAGAGATGAGGTACTTTCAAAAATCATGTTAAACACTATTATTGTGCACAGAGTGAGTCCATGCAACTTATAATGTGACTTGTTAAGCAAATCTTCACTCCTAAATGTATTTAGGCTTGCTATAACAAAGGGGTTGAATACATATTGACTAAAGACGTTTCAGCTTTCATTTTTAATTAATTTGTACAAACTTCTAAAAACATAATTCCACTTTGACATTACGGGGGTATTGTTTGTAGATGGTGTCACTCTCATTTTTAATACATTTTTACATTTAGGCTGTAACACAAAAATGTGGAAAAAGTCTAGGGTTGTGAATACGTTAAGTCACTAAGTCATATGTTTTATTCCCCCCTCCAAAAATGTCAATATAAACTGTCAGTCATGAGTGGTTTGCCGTGGAATGTCAGTGTGTCTGTGCTGCTCTTTTCCAGGTCATTTCAAAGCTGGCGGCAAAGGCACCATTCTGAAGAAGTTCTCCGAGAATGAGAAGCTGTGCTTTGAGAGATTGCAGGGTGACGTGCTCCAGGGCTTTGTGCCAGGATACCATGGGGTGGTGGAGAGGGATGGGGAGCCTTTCCTACATATGACTGATCTACTGGTCAACTTTGATGAACCCAGTGTTATGGACTGCAAGATGGGAGTGAGGTAAGGTAGCAGCAGTAGGTCTGTTCCATAATAATGTGCAGAATACTACATGTCTGGCCCTTTAGGAGGGTTGGGTGAAAGGAGGTATTAAGCAATGTTGAGAAAATGGCAAACAAGTCACGGTTGGAGTAATATAGTTTAGCAGTATCAGAGCATTTTCCATCTTACAATTCAGTGCTCCTGATAGCAGAACATACACACTGTAAACTTGTTTCTTTTTCTCTTGATAAAAAAACAACAGTTTCTGTGAGGATTTCCTGCCACAGTTGGTGGGGGTGTCATGTCACACAGAGGCCCTCACGTTTCCTGTACATAGACAAAGAACCACGTACAAACGCACACACGGGGGGTTGCAGGCACAGGTTTCCCCTGGAGACTCCCTTCTGACAAACATACAATCCAATTCATTACCCAAGCTCTCTCACTGTCAGCTAACACACCCTGTCACACAGTTAAACTAACAATCAGGCTGTGTACCCTGGAGTCTCCTCCTGACTTCCTCCTTTTATACAGAGGAAGTTCCATTAGCAGAATGAAACTGACCTTCATAGATTGACTTTGCTTCTCTTTTTGTCTACCAAGTAAATCAAATCAAATTTTATTTGTCACATGCACATGGTTAGCAGATGTTAATGTGAGTGTAGCGAAATGCTTGTGCTTCTAGTTCCGACAATGCAGTAATAACAAACAAGTAATCTAACTAACAATTCCAAAACTACTGTCTTATACACAGTGTAAGGGGATAAAGAATATGTACATAAGGATATATGAATGAGTGATCGAGTACAGTATATACAGATGAGTATGTAAACAAAGTGGCATAGTTAAAGTGGCTAGTGATACATGTATTACATAAGGATGCAGTAGATGACATAGAGTACAATATGCATATGAGATGAATATTGTAGGGTAAGTAACATTATATAAGGTAGCATTGTTTAAAGTGGCTAGTGATATATTTACATTTCCCATCAATTCCCATTATTAAAGTGGCTGGAGTTGAGTCAGTGTCAATGTCAGTGTGTTGGCAGCAGCCACTCAATGTTAGTGGTGGCTGTTTAACAGTCTGATGGCCTTGAGATAGAAGCTGTTTTTCAGTCTCTCGGTCCCAGCTTTGATGCACCTGTACTGACCTCTCCTTCTGGATGATAGCGGGGTGAACAGGCAGTGGCTCGGGTGGTTGATGTCCTTGATGATCTTTATGGCCTTCCTGTAATATTGGGTGGTGTAGGTGTCCTGGAGGGCAGGTAGTTTGCCCCCGGTGATGCGTTGTGCAGACCTCACTACCCTCTGGAGAGCCTTACGGTTGAGGGCGGAGCAGTTGCCGTACCAGGCAGTGATACAGCCCGCCAGGATGCTCTCGATTGTGCATCTGTAGAAGTTTGTGAGTGCTTTTGGTGACAAGCCAAATTTCTTCAGCCTCCTGAGGTTGAAGAGGCGCTGCTGCGCCTTCACGATGCTGTCTGTGTGAGTGGACCAATTCAGTTTGTCTGTGATGTGTATGCCGAGGAACTTAAAACTTGCTACCCTCTCCACTACTGTTCCATTGATGTGGATAGGGTGGTGTTCCCTCTGCTGTTTCCTGAAGTCCACAATCATCTCCTTAGTTTTGTTGACGTTGAGTGTGAGGTTATTTTCCTGACACCACACTCCGAGGGCCCTCACCTCCTCCCTGTAGGCCGTCTCGTCGTTGTTGGTAATCAAGCCTACCACTGTTGTGTCGTCCGCAAACTTGATGATTGAGTTGGAGGCGTGCGTGGCCACGCAGTTGTGGGTGAACAGGGAGTACAGGAGAGGGCTCAGAACGCACCCTTGTGGGGCCCCCGTGTTGAGGATCAGCGGGGAGGAGATGTTGTTGCCTACCCTCACCACCTGGGGGCGGCCCGTCAGGAAGTCCAGTACCCAGTTGCACAGGGCGGGGTCGGGACCCAGGGTCTCGAGCTTGATGACTAGCTTGGAGGGTACTATGGTGTTGAATGCCGAGCTGTAGTCGATGAACAGCATTCTCACATAGGTATTCCTCTTGTCCAGGTGGGTTAGGGCAGTGTGCAGTGTGGTTGAGATTGCATAGTCTGTGGACCTATTTGGGAGGTAAGCAAATTGGAGTGGGTCTAGGGTGTCAGGTAGGGTGAAGGTGATATGGTCCTTGACTAGTCTCTCAAAGCACTTCATGATGACGGAAGTGAGTGCTACGGGGCGGTAGTCGTTTAGCTCAGTTACCTTAGCTTTCTTGGGAACAGGAACAATGGTGGCCCTCTTGAAGCATGTGGGAACAGCAGACTGGTATAGGGATTGATTGAATATTTCCGTAAACACACCGGCCAGCTGGTCTGTGCATGCTCTGAGGGCGCGGCTGGGGATGCCGTCTGAGCCTGCAGCCTTGCGAGGGTTAACACGTTTAAATGTCTTACTCACCTCAGCTGCAGTGAAGGAGAGACCGCATGTTTTCGTTGCAGGCCGTGTCAGTGGCACTGTATTGTCCTCAAAGCGGGCAAAAAAGTTATTTCGTCTGCCTGGGAGCAAGACATCCTGGTCCGTGACTGGGCTGGATTTCTTCTTGTAGTCCGTGATTGACTGTAGACCCTGCCACATGCCTCTTGTGTCTGAGCCGTTGAATTGAGATTCTACTTTGTCTCTGTACTGACGCTTAGCTTGTTTGATAGCCTTGCGGAGGGAATAGCTGCACTGTTTGTATTCGGTCATGTTACCAGACACCTTGCCCTGATTAAAAGCAGTGGTTCGTGCTTTCAGTTTCACGCGAATGCTGCCATCAATCCACGGTTTCTGGTTAGGGAATATTTTAATCGTTGCTATGGGAACGACATCTTCAACGCACGTTCTAATGAACTCGCACACCGAATCAGCGTATTCGTCAATATTGTTATCTGACGCAATACGAAACATATCCTAGTCCACGTGTTTGAAGCAGTCTTGGAATGTGGAGTCAGCTTGGTCGGACCAGAGTTGGACAGACCTCAGCGTGGGAGCCTCTTGTTTTAGTTTCTGTCTGTAGGCAGGGATCAACAAAATGGAGTCGTGGTCAGCTTTTCCGAAAGGGTGGCGGGGCAGGGCCTTATAAAGCGTCGCGGAAGTTAGAGTAACAATGATCCAAGGTTTTACCACCCCTGGTTGCGCAATCGATATGCTGATCAAATTTAGGGAGTCTTGTTTTCAGACTAGTCTTGTTAAAATCCCCAGCTACAATGAATGCAGCCTCTGGATAAATGGTTTCCAGTTTGCAAAGAGTTAAATAAAGTTCGTTCAGAGCCATCGATGTGTCTGCTTGGGGGGGATGTATATACGGCTGTGATTATAATCGAAGAGAATTCTCTTAGTAGATAATGCGGTCTACATTTGATTGTGAGGAATTCTAAATCAGGTGAACAGAAGGATTTGAGTTCCTGTATGTTTCTTACATCACACCATGTCTCGTTAGTCATGAGGCATACGCCTCCGCCACTCTTCTTACCAGAAAGATGTTTGTTTCTGTCGGCGCGATGCGTGGAGAAACCCGTTGGCTGCACCGCCCCGGATAGCGTCTCTCCAGTGAGCCATGTTTCCGTGAAGCAGAGAACGTTAGTCTCTAATGTCCCTCTCGAATGCTACCCTTGCTCGGATTTCATCAACCTTGTTGTCAAGAGACTGGACATTGGCAAGAAGAATGCTAGGGAGTGGTGCATGGTGTGCCCGTCTCCGGAGTCTGACCAGAAGACCGCCTCGTCTCCCTCTTTTTCGGAGTCGTTTGTTTTGGGTCGCTGCATGGAATCCATTCCATTGTCCTGTTTGTAAGGCAGAACACAAGATCCGCGTCGCGAAAAACATATTCTTGGTCGTACTGAGGGTGAGTTGACGCTGATCTTATATTCAGTAGTTCTTCTCGACTGTATGTAATGAAACCTAAGATGACCTGGGGTACTAATGTAAGAAATAACACGTACAAAAAAACTGCATAGTTTCCTAGGAACGCGAAGCGAGGCGGCCATCTCTGTCGGCTCCGGAAGTCGTAGTACTTTGCATGCTGTTGTCTAGTGCCACCCCACCAACTCCACTCTCATCATACACGGCAAGACAATGACAAGTCACTTCTGTAGCTCAGTTGGTAGAGCATGGCACTTGTAACGCCAGGGTAGTGGGTTCGATCCCCGGGACCACCCATACGTAGAATGTATGCACACATGACTGTAAGTCGCTTTGGATAAAAGCGTCTGCTAAATGGCATATATTATTAACCGTGTCATATGCCACTCGGTGTGTCTCGTTCTGTTTTTTTCCTCTCAGGACGTATCTGGAGGAGGAGCTGGTGCGAGCGCGGGAGCGGCCTAAGCTCCGTAGGGATCTGTATGACAAGATGCTGGAGGTGGACAGTGAGGCCCCCAGCCCACAGGAGCACCTCCAGAGGGCCGTCACCAAACCCTGCTACATGCAGTGGAGAGAGACCCTCAGCTCCACACACACCCTGGGGTTCCGCATCGAGGGCATCAAGGCAAGTACCAGTGTGTCAACATAAAAGGAGGAATTTGGTCACTTTTCACTCAAAACGCCACCATAGAGATCCTTTCCCATTTACACCAGAAAAGGTTTTCATTGCGCCCTCCCCCCTGTCCCCATTAACCAATTTTTAATGGTTAATGATGCTCATGAGTTTTTTTATTTGTAGTTCACTACATATTCAATTTAGTCATGTTGTCTGTTCCTTCTCACAGAAAGCTGACGGTACATGTCATACGGATTTCAAGAAGACCCGGTCTAAGGCGGATGTCACACAGGTCTTCAGGGACTTTTCCGGAGGCAATACAAACATCATAGTAGGTTGACGGCAACGAGTCCTACCTGTTATGGTGTTACAGCCGCATTCATTTGCATGTTCTGCTGATTTATAGACAAATGGAGACATACATTTACATTTACATTTAAGTCATTTAGCAGACGCTCTTATCCAGAGCGACTTACAAACCTTGTCTCATGTAAAGGCCATACTTGAACAGTCAAACAAATTGGTTTACCTGTCTCGTGTAAGATCACATGAAAAGTAATACACACATTGGTAAATATTTGGATAGGATGAGAAACCCACATGGCAATATGCACTATAGTAGATCCTGTTGGAACGACAGATGGCAAATGGAATTGAGCTACCTGTACACACAACCTCTTAATTTAATGGATTTATCAAGGGAGGCTCCCAAGTCTCAACTCTACAGCCAGAATTATCACATTGCCCCCTATTCTCTCCCTCTCATACAGAATTCATACCTCAGCAAACTAGCAAAAATTCAACAAGCCCTGAAGTCATCTGAATTCTTCAAGAGACATGAGGTGAATAGAGGAGCTTCAGTTCATCAGCACGTGTTTTCTATTGAAATTTGTTCATCACATTTTACAGTCGTGGCCAAAAGTTTTGAGAATGACACAAATATTAATTTTCAAAGTCTGCTGCCTCAGTTTGTATGATGGCAATCTGCATATACCCCAGAATGTTATGAAGAGTGATCAGATGAATTGCAATGTCCCTCTTTGCCATGCAAATTAACTGAATCCCCCAAAAACATTTCCACTGCATTTCAGCCCTGCCACAAAAGGACCAGCTGACATCATGTCAGTGATTCTCTAGTTAACACAGGTGTGAGTGTTGACAAGGACGAGGCTGGAGATCACTCTGTCATGATTGAGTTCGAATAACAGAATGGAAGCTTCAAAAGGAGGGTGGTGTATGGAATCATTGTTCTTCCTCTGTCAACCATGGTTACCTGCAAGGAAACATGTGCCGTCACCATTGCTTTGCACAAAAAGGGCTTCACAGGCAGGGATATTGCTGCCAGTAAGATTTCACCCTAAATCAACCATTTATCGGATCATCATGAAATTCAAGGAGAGTGGTTCAATTGTTGTGAAGAATGCTTCAGGGCACCCAAGAAAGTCCAGCAAGTGCCAGGACCATCTCCTAAAGTTGATTCAGCAGCGGGATTGGGGCACCACCAGTACAGAGCTTGCTCAGGAATGGCAGCAGGCAGGTGTGAGTAGATCTGCGCACACAGTGAGGCGAAGACTTTTGGAGGATGGCCTGGTGTCAAGAAGGGCAGCAAAGAAGACACTTCTCTCCAGGACAAACATCAGGGACAGACTGATATTCTGCAAAAGGTACAAGGATTGGACTGCTGAGGACTGGGGTTAAGTCATTTTCTCTGATGAATCCCCTTTCCGATTGTTTAGGGCACCCGGAAAAAAGCTTGTCCGGAGAAGACAAGGTGGCGCTACCATCAGTTCAGTGTCATGCCAACAGTAAAGCATCCTGAGACCATTCATGTGTGGTAGCTTCTCAGCCAAGGGAGTGGACTCACTCACAATTTTGCCTCAGAACACAGCCATGAATTAAGAATGTTACCAACACATTCTCTGAGAGCAACTTCTCCGACCATCCAGGAACAGTTTGGTGGTGAACAATGCCTTTTCCAGCATAATGGAGCACCTTGCCATAAGGCAAAGGTGATAAGTGGCTCGGGGAACAAAACATCGATATTTTGGGTCCATGGCCAGAACTCCACAGACCTTAATGCCATTGAGAACTTGTGGTCAATCCTCAAGAGGCAGGTGGACAAACAACCCTACAAATTCTGACAAACTCCAAGCATTGATTATGCAAGAATGGGCTGCCATCAGTCAGGATGTGGCCCAGAAGTTAATTGACAGCATGCCAGGGCAGATTGCAGAGGTCTTGAAAAAGAAGGGTCAACACTGCAAATATTGACTCTTTGCATCAACTTTATGAAATTGTCAATAAAAGCCTTTGACACTTGTGAAATGCTTGTAATTATACTTCAGTATTCCATAGTAACATCTGACAAATCTCTAAAGACACTGAAGCAGCGAACTTTGTATAAATTAATATTTGTGTCATTCTCAACTTTTTTTGGCCACGACTGTATATATTAAACACATCGAAGAGCTTTTGAGGTACACCAGTGAACAATATCAATGATTATATTGTAATGAGTACTAGTCTTTTTCTCCAAGGTGATTGGGAGCTCCCTCCTCTTCATCCACGACCACACTGAGCGAGCTGAGGTTTGGCTCATTGACTTTGGTAAGACCACAGGGTTACCTGAAGGACAGACTCTGGACCACTGCATACCCTGGCAGGAGGGCAACCGAGAGGACGGATACATGTTGGGACTGGACAACCTGATGAGGACACTGGGCTCTTTGACCAATGAAGGCAATAGTGAAGGAACTAGTCAATTGACTAGTGAGTGACCTACTGAGTGCCTCTTAGCTATGGCCACCCATCATTCTAGCAGTTACTGGGCGGTATTCCCTGGGCGGTATTCTACAGTCTCTCAAGGGTCCTCTGTCACAAAGTATACCTACTGTATGAATCACACTTACAGCTTTACCTACCTACTGTATTCAGCACAACCAATTGTATCGCTTAGTAAGTATTGTTGTAAGTAATACAGTATTGTTGAAGCTATTGCAGCATGGAGGTAAGAGGAAGGTTTTTTTGTGCCTGTTGAACTAATGAATATACAGAAACTTGATATTGTAAAGCCTGTACATTCTAGAAAAGGCATTACATTACTGCTTACGTAAGGGACAGTATTGCATAGAAATCTAACACGCTCCATATTCCAAGGTATCATTAGATATGCTTGATTATCAAATACTTCAATCAATCATGTCTTTTTTTGGTTTCAAACATTATCTAAGACATTGGGCATACTTTATTCTAATACAGTTACACACAGCAGTTTGTATTTAGGATCATATCATGGTGAAAGATGAATTTAAAATTAGTCTTTCTAGTATTGTATTTTGATAGTCCATGAGCCTAACCTCAGAAAAACGCTATTGCCTTGCGTGAATGGGTTAGCAATGGTTGTGTATTGGGATTTCATATGTTAAAGTAAACATCTGTAATGCTGTATTATAAAACACATTAAATAGTTAATTTGTTTGGGGCAGAGAGATACAAGTTTATAGTGTTTGTTCTTCTGTGTAGAGGCCCATAACTTTGGATATGAAACCAATGTCTGTGGAAATTTTGAAAACGTTTTCAGACGGTTTTATAATTTTTTATTTTGGTTGGGGAAGATTGTATTATACCAGGTAGAGTCAGTTGAAGGGGGGTTTCTTCACTGTAATTAATATATAGGCTTCAAGGCTTGTCCACAGTGTCACTGTGTTTGACTGTAGCCCACATCATTGGAAACACAGGACATTATCGTAACCTAAAATATCCAGTAAACAATGTTTTATTTCAGTGTAATAAGCTAACATGTACATCAGCAACCGTACCACTTTAACTGCAACTCATAACATAAATACTGAGGTATCAAAAAAGTAAATGGCAAACAAGCCCTCAACTATTTGGTATTTCATATGAGGATGCTGTCCCCTGCTGGGGGGAGGAGGTACAGTACAAACCTGTAGTGTTCAAGACAAACATAAATACACTTTTTAGAAATGAAGTATAATTGCTACAAATGTACGAAGTTAGTCCAGTTTAAGGAATTCCAATGTCAAATAATAGTATATCATATTTTGGTGTTGCCAAGGTGAATTTCAGTAGTATGGACACAGAGGACTTCCTACCACATGATCTGCTGTAGGTTTCTCTAAAACCCTCTGTAAAAAGTGAGAATAGCCACCGTTTGATTAAATGCACGTAGAGAGGGTAAAGTATTAGTAGACAATAGTATTAAGAAAATAAGTGTGGAAATTACTACATTTAAACACTATCTACAAAATAACTGACAATACTAAACGAGATGACATTGGTCATGCACCTTTTAGGTGACAAGTCATTATAATTATCGCGAGGAGCTCCTACACTAGTTTAGACTGTACCCGTCATAGCATCCTCGCACAATGTAATTCTCCTTTCTGCCTTACCATCACCTGCATAGGGAAACCAGAGATTCTTATGTCTCCACAGTATTGATTTAGCAGTCAATCCCCAGTCATTCATTCCAGTGTAAACCTACAATACAACTTTATTATCCATCGTTTCAGTGACGAACCAAACCCCCCCCCCCCCCCCCCCCCCTTGCTCAAGGGTAGAGGATTGTTGTTGGGATAAAAAAGGTAATGGTAGAAACAGAGAAGAAAGGAATGGACTAACAAAAGAGCCCCGAAGCAGAGTAGACACTGCACAGATGAATCCAGCAAGGGCCTAGAAACCCACTGAGGCTTGGATGTGCTTCTGTGCCAGTGACAGCCTTCATGGGATGTGTCATATTCCACATCAGGAAGAGAACATACCACCCGTCTTCTGGCAATGCAGCATCTCTTCCGGTCTGTAAACTGTTGTGTTTTCCTGCTACCGTCCTTTCATATAATTCTCTCATTGCCTACACTAACTAGAATGCATCAGTTGCACCAAAACTGTATAAAATAAAACAATGAATAGACAAAAGGGAGTGAAAATGATTTGGTCAAAATGGCTGCCGTCTCCAGTAGTGTGTTCCTGTGCGTGGCCATTGATCTGTGCGGTCTGTTCCGGGGTTCTGCCCCCCCCCCCCCAGGAGCCACATTTAGACAGGGGTGACGCTCAGGTCCTCCGACAGGGAGAAGCCTGAGTCTCTGTCCCGGGTGGGTTTCTCAGGTTTGGTGTGCTTCCTCACATCCTCGTGTCCATAGCTGGCGTGGCGCTTCAGTAGCAGTTTGGGCATATAAGAGGAGGCTGCACCCAGGCCTGCCCCTGAGCAGGAGGAGAAAGAGCCGCTGGGGGCACAGCTGGTGCTGGGACAGGGCTCTGGGCTTTTGGGCACCACCAGGGGCAGTCTCTCCACCTCGTAGCTCTGCTCGTCGTAGGCATAGTTGACGTTGCCACAGGGGAAGCTCTGCAGCTTAGCCAGGTCCACGGCCTGGCCCCCACTGGCGCCGCCTGCTGGGCCCTTCTGGGAGGACACCAGGCTGAGGCTGGGTACACCCTGGGGAGCAGAAAGGGTCTGGCAGGACGAGGAGGGGGATGAGGAGCACAGGCTGCTGGGGGCAGGGAGGCCGAGGCTGCCATCACACCCAGAGTTGGTGCACTCGGAGGTAGGAGGTACTGCCTGGAGGGCAGAGCAGCTGCTGGACAGGGGCATGGACTGGGTATGAGACAGTGCTGTCTTCCCCTGACCAAAGCTCTCCAGCACCCAAGAGCCATAGGTTGGGTTCCACAGGTTCTTGGTCTTGTTTTTGAGCCTCTGGCTGCCTGAGAAGGAGCTGTTCCTGGAGCAGGGCTGGAGGAGGGGCTCAGGTTGGAGCCAGCCCCCTGGAGCAGGGACAGGCTCAGCCCAGCAGGGCTCCAGGGCCTCACGGTATGAGGCCACCTCCTGAGGCAGCTGCTGGGGCCTATGTAGCAGCAGACGGGGCTTGTGTGGTTGGGGCAGCGGGGTGGGACCAATGCCCAGACCCAGGCTGCTGAGCTGGGGAGAGACCTCCTGGGAGGGGGCCACCAGCAGAGGGGTCAGACTGCCTGAGGTGTCAGGGCAGATCACAGTGCTCAAGTCCTCCTCTATTGTGGGGCCATACTCCACAGGCAGGGGTGTGTTGATCACATCAGGGTCCTGGGTGGGAGAGCGAGAATATAAATGGTAAATATAAAATGGGGTGTTATAAAGGAAATGCATCCCTGGCTGCCAGTGGGTCAGTACCTGAGTGCAGTAGTTGATCCTCTCCAGAATGGTGGAGAAATTGGGTCTGTGTTCAGGGCAGTGCTGCCAGCACTGAGTCATGATCCGGTAACTACAGAAGGGAAAGGGAGGAAAAAAAACTCAATATCATGGATTTAAGTCTAAAATTGCATATAGGCCTTGCAACAACAGTAAATGTATTATAAATTCCCACCAAGAGTCAACTCTCCATTAGCTCGATCTGATCTACTCACACAGGCCCGGGACAGCTCTTCGGGGGATCCATCCTCCCCCCACTCGTCACAAACTCCAGAACCTCTTGGTTGGTCTTGCAGGGGTAAGGCATGTAGCCAAGAGAGAAAATCTCCCAGAGCAGTACTCCAAACGACCTGCAGAGGGAGAACAGAGCTCAGTTTAAAAAGTTGCTAAGAGAAATCAGTTGCTGTCCCATTTACACTGGCCGTATGTACTTATACCACTCATTCAACTTTGGATCATGTCGAAGAGTAAACGGGTTACCAGGTGTCAGTTTTGCAGGTGAAGATGCCCTCCATGAAGGCCTCTGGCGGCATCCACTTGACGGGCAGCATGGCACGGCCGCCCTTTCTGTAGTAGCTGGCCCTGTGGGGGAGAATGAGTCATGGTTAGCGTCTCAAACTCCTCCTAGGTATATAACTCAATGGGAATAGTGAGTCTTCATCACTGCATGGAGCGAGACCAGACTGATCCTACAGATACGTTGAGATTTCAACTAGGAAGAAAAAGAATGGAGAAATTAAAACGGCTCATGTCATGAAGATCAAGAGTGTTGGTAGATGCCGAGCGTGCTATCGGGACAGATAGTACTAGTGGTTTAAGTGTACCTGTATATATCACGTGCCATTCCAAAGTCCCCTATCTTAGCCACTCTGTCTGGCCCAGGGCAGGTCAGCAAACAATTCCTGGCAGCTATGTCTCTGAAACACACAACATTGAATACCTCTTTATGTAATATGAATACCGCATACAAAAAGGTCATGCTAAGGTTGTGGTAGGAGGACATAGTAACCTGTGGATGAAGTGGTTCTCCTCCAAGTAACGGCAGCCGAAGGCGATGTCTCTGGCCACGTGTAACAGCTCCAGCATGGTGAGGGAGGAGCTCTGACTCTGAAAAGACACCATACAAAACCATTACTGCTGGCTTATACCTACACAGACCTACAGGGCTGTTTAACAGTTGAGAGACACTCCGCTTCTGACCGTTTTGGGTCGGTTCTGTCTAAGGGAGCTAATGATCGTTTTGGTTCTGTTCTGTCTCAGGAAGCTACTGACCGTTTTGGGTCTGTTCTGTCTCAGGAAGCTCTTCATATCTCCTCCAGTCATCAGCTCAAGGAGGATGAAGCGGGGCAGGATCTGCAGACTCACCCCGATGCAGCGCACTATGTTCTGGTGGCTGAACTTACTGAGGACACACAAGGACAGTGGTGGTGAATACACTGCCTCAGGCCAGACACCAGCTGTAATAGATTCAGGGTACACAGGATCCGGCACCGTTCCGTTTTGGACTGTTTCATTTCTGAAACCATTTGGCCGGATCCGATACCTCTTGGCAAAAAATAAACGTAATATGAAAAAGTAGATTTTCAGCCCTTATCTAATATTCTAAGAGTTGATTGAGGTACAGCCGGCCTGGGTTTACGGTTTGAGCAACATTATGTTTGAGACCAACGTGTGGCTGTGTGAGAAGCACGGCTTCATCGCTCACAGAACTAGAATGAGATTAATTTTCTATGATCTCTCTCTGATCGACATGAGCCTGCAACTCTCCGCTCTCCAGCGTTGTACTTTATTTCCATATATAATCACAACAGCCAGAAGGGTTCTGGAGGAGCTGGAGCACCCCTGATTCATTCAAATACATTTGAAAATGTTATAGAATTACTGCTGTCTGCCCAGAAATAAATGAAATAATTTAGAGTAGCCTACCAATTAAGCCACAGAGGATCAATAGCTTCTTTAAAAATGAAAAATAAATAGCCTAGCTGTGGATTGTGTATAGTAGCCCATTAACAAGGCATAGCCTACAAGTCGAGAACGCTCGGCAAATCTGTCACTTGCAATTTGTCAATTGCATGGAATTTGTTTATTGAAAGGCCACATTTTCCCACAGACCCTAGGCTACTAAAAATGTTCCCCATGTGTGCAACTTCTGGAAGTGCCTGTACTCTACTGCTCTATGTCACCACGCAAATAAAATGTGATTACATGCAAGCCAGGCTTTATTATACAGGTGATGTGTTTTTTCCGCATGCGTTCCGGTACCTCAGAGCTCCCCAGCTCACCCACTCATTTTTTGCTCCGACACCTCCCGATTTACAAATTAAGCACGGATTGTTACAAAAGTGTGTGCGATGTTGTGTGATGGCGTCTACATTCATGCGTCTGTGTTTACATCTGTATGTCTAGGGTTATTTCATGGCCAGGAAACACTCCGGGTCCCAATTTACCCCAAGCTGCTTATTATGCACTCTGTTGTGCCTGCTTTCGCCCGACAGCATCTGCTCGACAGATATGCTTTTTAATGCTTTCAACAGAGCTCCATTTGGAGGAGAGACGAGATTCTTCTGGCAACCAGCTGCTGTCTCCTCGATAGGGATGAATTACCTGACTCACTATGATAAACAGCTGGGGAGCTGGTTAACCAAACAAGCAGCACACAAAACATGGCAGCAGACTAGCCTGCTGAGAGCTAAGTGATGGCATGACAGTGTTTGGGTCTCATCCGCCTGCCTCATGGTACGCTATGTTACAGTATGCATCGTGTGTGTGTGTGTGTGTGTGTGTGTGTGTGTGTGTGTGTGTGTGTGTGTGTGTGTGTGTGTGTGTGTGTGTGTGTGTGTGTGCAGGAGGAAGTGGATGGGGCCGTGTGTTCCAGCCCAATGCACCTCATAATCAGGGCCTCCATCAGGAAATCCATCTCGTCCTGTTCGGAGCAGATCTCCGGAAGAGTCTGTGGAGCAGAGAGGTAACAATAGGCAGTCAGGCCAATCAGGTCCTATTCAGAGCAGAGCAGTGAGAGACACACCCAATGGCACAAATTTGTTTACGGCCCTGTTAGTGAGCATTTCTCCTTTGCCAAGGTAATCAATCCACCTGACAGGTGTGGCATATTAAGAAGTCGATTAAATGTTAAATGATTAAACAGCATGACTGCTGAGGAGTATTTCTGTCTGTAATAAAGCCCTTTTTCTGGAGAAAAAAACCCAATTCTGATTGGCTCAGCCTGGCTCCCCGGTGAGTGGGTCTGCCTCCCAAGTGGGTGGGCCTGCCTCCCAGACCCACCCATAGCTGTGCCCCTGCCCAGTCATGTGACATCCATTTTTGAGGGCCTAATGAAGTTATTTAAACTCACTAATTTCCTTCTATATACTGTATGTTACTCAGTAAAATCGTTGAAAATGTTGCATGTTGCGTTTATATTTTTGTTCAGCATACATCGTTTACCGGGGGGCAGGGCCACCGAGATAGAGGCTAATCTGAAGATGGTGCTGGCTGAGGTTAAAACTGGTGAGTGTAGATGGTATAGGGATATTGTTATCCACATCAGCACAAATTAGGCTGAAACAGTCAGAGGTCATCAAGTGCAACATAACTTCAGCGTGTAATTTAACTAGAAATATATATTGACATTGAATAATTGTCTCTGGCCCCCTCCCAGTAAAGGGGAGTGATGAGCTCTACAGCAGACTCACAAATGAATCAGTGGTTGAAAACGTATTTCTGTCCCTCACAAAAGATCGCACAGTCAGCTCAATTTTCTCCATTGAGACTGGGTATGTGCCTCAATCTAGGTCTGGTAAAGCTAAACATGGCAGTGTTTGCTTTAGCAATCTCCCTGGAATAAAGACTTCCTCCATTCCTGTGATTATTGAAAGAGAGTGAAAATACCTCATCTCAAAATAGGACTACTTAATGTTAGATCCCTCACTTCCAAGGCAGTCATAGTCAAAGAATCATAAACTTGAGGTGATTGGCTTGACTGAAACATGGCTCAAGCCTGATTAATTGACTGTGTAAAAGGAAGCCTCTCCTTCTGGTTACTGTAATGACCATATCCATTGCGCATCCCGCAAAAGGCAGAGGCATTGCTAACATTTATGACAGCAAATTTCAATTTACAGGGGGGAAGAAAATGACTGCGTCTTTGACTTTTGAGGTTCTAGTCATGAAATCTATGCAGACTTCTCAATTACTTTTTATAGCTACTGTTTACAGGCCTCCTGTGCCGTATACAGCGTTCCTCACCGAGTTCCCTGAATTCCTATCGGACCTCGTAGTCATAATAGTCCACAGACACTACAAAAGGCTTTCAGAGCCATCGACTCAATGGGTGTTGTGCAACATGTCTCGGGACCTACGCAATGTCACAATCATACCCTGGATCTAGTTTTATCCCGTGGCATAGATAGTGTATCTAAATGTTTTTCCTCATAATCTTAAACTATTGGACCACCAATTTTATTTGCCCAGACCCCAACCAAGGATTAACAAGAGCCACCCTATAGGTTCTCTGATAACGCAAAGATTCCTAGATGCCCTTTCAGGCTCCACCTACCCAAGGACGTCGGCGTACAAAAATCAGTTAACCACCTAACCTAGGATCTAAACTTAACTTTGTGTAATATCCTAGATCTAGTCATGTCACTGAAAACACAAAAAGATTTGTTACAAGAAACTAGCTCCCTGGTATACACAAAATGCCAGAGCCCTGAAACAAGCTTCCAGAAAATTGGAATGGAAATGGAGGTCCACCAAATTGGAAGTCTTCCGACTAGCTTGGACGGACATTATCGAAAAAGCCCTCACTGCTGCTCGATCGGCCTACTTTTCAAAATTGAGAAAAATTAAAATACTGACGCAACGCAAACTAAAAACAAGCATTCCCCAAGTGATAATGGCCTTCACTTCAGCGGTGATGAATTCATGAACTTCTTAAACGAAAAGATCATGAGCATTAGAAAGATAATTGCAGTCTTCTCTTTGAATATGTGTATTTCTCCAAAACCCAGTTGTCCTCAGTCTGCACAGGACCTTGGATCAATTGAGAGACTCAAGTTTTTTAATCCTGTATTTCTCGACACATTCCACAGCAATAGTAATGGACTCTAAACCTTCCAGCTGCCTAATATAACCTCTTCCTACTAAACTACTGAAAGAGCTATTTCCTGTACTTAGCCCTCCTATGTTGAATATAATAAATGGCTCCCTGTCCTCCGGATGTGTACCAAACAGTAATGTGTACCAGGCAGTAATAAAGTACCTTCAGGCATTTGGAAATTGCTCCCAAGGATGAACCAGACTTGTGGAGGTCTACTATTATTTTCTGAGGTCTTGGCAGATTTTGTTTGATTTTCCCATGATGTCAAGCAATGAGTTTCAAGGTAGGCCTTGAAATACATCCACAGGTACACCTCCCAGTGACTCAAATCAGAAGCTTCTAAAGCCATGACATCATTTTCTGGAATTTTCCGAGCTGTTTAAAGGCACAGTCAACATAATGTATGGAAATTTCTGACACACTGGAATTGTGATACAGTGAATTATAACTGAAATAATCTGTCTGTACACAATTGTTGGAAAAATTATTTTTGTCATGCACAAAGTAGATGTCCTAACCGACTTGCCAGAACTATAGTTTGTTAACAAGACATTTGTCGAGTGGTTGAAAAACAAGTTTTAATGACTCTGATGTAAACTTCCGACTTCAACTGTACATGTACAGTAATGGCCAAAAGTTTTGAGAATGACACAAATATTAATTTTCAAAGTCTGCTGCCTCATGTTGTATGATGGCAATTTTCATATACTCTAGAATGTTATGAAGAGTGATTAGATGAATTGCAAATAATTGGAAAGTCCTTCTTTGCCATGCAAATTAGCTGAATCCCCCCAAAAACATTTCCACTGCATTTAAGCCCTGCCACAAAAGGACCAGCTGACATCATGTCAGTGATTCTCTTGTTTACACAGGTGTGAGTGTTGACGAGGACAAGGCTGGAGATCACTCTGTCATGCTAATTGAGTTCGAATAACAGACTGGAAGCTTCAAAAAGAAGGTGGTGATTGGAATCATTGTTCTTCCTCTGTCAACCATGGTTACCTGCAAGAAACACGTGCCGTCATCATTGCTTGCACAAAAAGGGCTTCACAGGCAAGGATATTTCTGCAAAAAAAACATGCAAAAAAGGATATACCAGGTGGCGTGGCGAGAATCTGTCTCCTCACCACGCGCTCTCACCACTGGTGTCCCCCAGGGCTCTGTTCTTGGCCCTCTCCTATTCTCGCTATACACCAAGTCACTTGGCTCTGTCATAACCTCACATGGTCTCTCTTATCATTGCTATGCAGACGACACACAATTAATCTTCTCCTTTCCCCCTTCTGATGACCAGGTGGCGAATCGCATCTCTGCATGTCTGGCAGACATATCAGTGTGGATGACGGATCACCACCTCAAGCTGAACCTCGGCAAGACGGAGCTGCTCTTCCTCCCGGGGAAGGACTGCCCGTTCCATGATCTCGCCATCACGGTTGACAACTCCATTGTGTCCTCCTCCCAGAGCGCCAAGAACCTTGGCGTGATCCTGGACAACACCCTGTCGTTCTCAACCAACATCAAGGCGGTGGCCCGTTCCTGTAGGTTCATGCTCTACAACATCCGCAGAGTACGACCCTGCCTCACACAGGAAGCGGCGCAGGTCCTCATCCAGGCACTTGTCATCTCCCGTCTGGATTACTGCAACTCGCTGTTGGCTGGGCTCCCTGCCTGTGCCATTAAACCCCTTCAACTCATCCAGAACGCCGCAGCCCGTCTGGTGTTCAACCTTCCCAAGTTCTCTCACGTCACCCCGCTCCTCCGCTCTCTCCACTGGCTTCCAGTTGAAGCTCGCATCCGCTACAAGACCATGGTGCTTGCCTACGGAGCTGTGAGGGGAACGGCACCTCAGTACCTCCAGGCTCTGATCAGGCCCTACACCCAAACAAGGGCACTGCGTTCATCCACCTCTGGCCTGCTCGCCTCCCTACCACTGAGGAAGTACAGCTCCCGCTCAGCCCAGTCAAAACTGTTCGCTGCCCTGGCCCCCCCAATGGTGGAACAAACTCCCTCACGACGCCAGGACAGCGGAGTCAATCACCACCTTCCGGAGACACCTGAAACCCCACCTCTTTAAGGAATACCTAGGATAGGATAAGTAATCCCTCTCACCCCACCCCCCCCCTAAGTTTTAGATGCACTATTGTTAAGTGACTGTCCCACTGGATGTCATAAGGTGAATGCACCAATTTGTAAGTCGCTCTGGATAAGAGCGTCTGCTAAATGACTTAAATGTAAAATGTAATGTAAATGATATGGCTTTTTTAGTAAGATTGCATCTAAATCAACCATTTATCAGATCATCAAGAACTTCAAGGAGAGCGGTTCAATTGTTGTGAAGACGGCTTCAGGGCACGCAAGAAAGTCCAGCAAGCGCCAGGACCGTCTCCTAAAGTTGATTCAGCTGTGGGATCGGGGCACTACCAGTACAGAGCTTGCTCAGGAATGCAGCAGGCAGGTGTGAGTGCATCTACACACACAGTGAGGCAAAGACTTTTGGAGGATGGCCTGGTGTCAAGAAGGGCAGCAAAGAAGACACTTCTCTCCAGGAAAAACATCAGGGACAGACTGATATTCTGCAAAAGGTACAAGGATTGGACTGCTGAGAACTGGGGAAAAGTCATTTTCTCTGATGAATCCCCTTTCCGATTGTTTGGGGCATCCGGAAAAAAGCTTGTCCGGAGAAGACAAGGTGGCGCTACCATCAGTCCTGTGTTATGCCAACAGTAAAGCATCCTGAGACCATTCATGTGTTGGGTTGCTTCTCAGCCAAGGGAGTGGGCTCACTCACAATTTTGCCTCAGAACACAGCCATGAATTAAGAATGGTACCAACACATCCTCTGAGAACAACTTCTCCCAACCACCCAGGAACGGTTTGGTGACGAACAATGCCTTTTCCAGCATGATGGAGCACCTTGCCATAAGTGGCTCGGGGAACAAAACACCGATATTTTGGGTCAGGAAACTCCCCATACCTTAATCCCATTGAGAACTTGTGGTCAATCCTCAAGAGGTGGGTGGACAAACAAAAACCCACAAATTCTGACAAACTCCAAGCATGGATTATGCAAGAATGGGCTGCCATCAGTCATGTCAGGATGTGGCCCAGAAGTTAATTGACAGCATGCCAGGGCAGAATGCAGAGGTCTTGAAAAAGAAGGGTCAACACTGCAAATATTGACTCTATGCATCAACTTCATGTAATTGTCAATAAAAGCCTTTGACACGTATGAAATGCTTGTAATTATACTTCAGTATTCCATAGTGACATCTGACAAAAATATCTAAAGACACTGAAGCAGCAAACTTTGTGGAAATTAATATTTGTGTCATTCTCAACTTTTGGCCACAACTGTACTCTTATAATCTCCACTGGCACAGCCAGAAGAGGAGTTTTTTCCTAGTTTCCTGCCTTTTCTAGGGAGTTTTTCCTAGCCACTGTGCTTCTACATATGCATTGCTTGCTGTTTGGAGTTTTAGGCTGTGTTTCTGTACAGCACTTTGTGACATCGGCTGATGTAAAAAGGGCTTCATAAATACATTTTTTTGATTGATTTTCACACCCTGTTTTCTCGGAAAATCAATGAATTCATTAATATATGTAGCTGAATTCATTAATATATGTAGCTGAATTTATTAATATATGTAGCTGAATTCATTAATATATGTAGCTGAATTCATTAATATATGTAGCTGAATTCATTAATTGATTAATGTCAACGTCTATGGTATGTGTGATGCAATTATGTTACATTTCCCCTAATTGGAGAGGGCGGGATTGTGGTAATAGCTGGAGCGGAATAAGTGTAACGTTATCAAATACATCTTAACATATGGTTTCCATGGCTTCCATGTGTTTTGATGCCATTGCATTTGCTCCGTTCCAGCCATTATTATGAGCCGCCCTCCCCTTCAGCAGCCTCCACTGATTTTAACCCTACTCTTAAATGATCACGTAATCGTGCATTGTGTGACTTGCATCATGCATTTTTCCAAGCAGAAGCAATGCATACAGACATGTTGTGTCACAGCGAAACAGAGAGACTAATAGAACGACATTTAGATCCGTGTTGAAGTCTAGTTAAAGGTCACAAGCACAATCTCCTTTGTTCGATTACAGGTCTGCACGTCATTGTTGCTTACAACACAGAGGCAAAAAGGGGACCTTGTTATTGTCGACATCCAGACAGTTCTCAATGCAACAGACCAGCAGTACATATAATGAAGAAAATGTCAAGGAAAACTACCATAGAGGAATATATTTTTGGTCAAAAGGTTACCAATATTAACCATCTTCTCTCTACTCCTGTTTTTAAGACATTCAGTCATATGCACTGCCAAAAGCAATTACTTAATTTCAACTGCTTTGTGCTAATCTGCTTCAAGTCATGGACGAGTAACGGAGACGGAGGAAGAGGAACTGACCTTTATGGCCACTTGCATGGCTGTGTTCTCGCCATTCATCCCTAGAACCTGGCCCTCATACACCTCCCCAAATGCTCCATGGCCCAACGCCCTGCAAACACACACCAAGCCAGACAGATGACAAAGAGCTTAATTCCAGAGTCCAGTCAAAACCTGAAGTGACTTGAACATAGCACACTACTACCAATAAATTATCATGTAATGCACTTAATAGCTTATAGGTCTCTGCTGTGTCAGCCTCGCTGTGTGTGTGGACTACCTGAGGAGGGTGATGTTCTTGCGTGGTACTTCCTTCAGCTCGCTCAGTGAAGCAGCCTTGCCAGCAAAGCAGTAGTTTGGGTTGTAGTCTGTCATGATGGTGGATGACCGGATCTTACTCAGCTTGTACTCTGGACTCTGGAGACGCAGCCTGACAGCATGCAGCTGGTTCTTCTTACGGTAGTATACTGTAGGGGAGAGAGACCAGGAAGATGGGGTTGGTTACTGTGATACAGCCCTCGGCTTCAAACTGTTGCTATACTGTAACTATCAGAGACAACAGCCCACTAGCGCTGCATTAGACACACTACCCTGATGTCTGTCTGTCCTCTAACCTCTGGCTTCTGGCCCTGGTCCAATCAGTGACTAGCTAACAGTCTGTGAGTTGAGGACCGAGGACTCACCCTCCGTGGAGGCGGCCCGCGGCCTCGATGCAGGTTGGTAGTCTGCCTGGAGGGCTGGGTGGGGGCCCTGGGGGGCGATGCGTGGAGGTGAGAGGTGCCCTCTGCTGTGATGTCGAGCTGCAGGTGCAGACAGACGCGACACTCGGGGGAGGAGTGGGGGGCCCGTGGACAGACTACCAACCTACATGGGGGAGAGCTCAGGTGAAGAGACACTGTTAAGTGTCTGAGGTCTGTCTCCACTCTGGAAGGGCCCTCTCCATGGGCCACTGTGGGGCTGCATAAACCATCTGGCCCAGGGCTAAGGATTTTGTGTTGGGTTGAGTGTGTATGTGTTGTATGTTGTGTGTTACACATGTTGTGTGCTTAGGATATAGGGAAACTATTTACTGACACTGTACAGTATGTTTTCTGAATTGATAGCGCTGACATCACTTCCTCTGAGGCTCATGGGAACGTTCTGTGGTCATACCCAGAGGGACTCTCACTTCACGGTGAAACTTTGTGTTAATTATGGGTTTTATTTATTTAGCATGGGGGGAAAAGTACAGTTACACTTCAGTCATGGCACAGTGTGTTACAGTTCGTGCACAAGTCAAACTCTAAATATCTGTATCTCATACTGACATAGAGGGATGGTTTGTTTCCTTCACGGACAACAGTAATCACATAGTTAATCGTTCATATCCCGACACTCCATTGTTATTGGTAGTATTAACTCCTCCGCGGTTGAGAGATGTACACTATATGAGAGAGGTATAGGGGATTAGAGAAGATCCTTTCGCTGCAAAGCAGTAATGCTTGGTTCCTGACAGGGCATATGCATAGTGATGAGTCACCACCACAGTGCTTTTAAAGCTTAAAAGTTGACATTCTGCCATGGTAAGACACTCCATGGTAAGACACTCCATGGTAAGACACTCCATGGTTAGACACTCCTTTAAAATCAGCACTGTCTGGAAAAGTAGTCTTCCACGTACAGAACTGACCTCCGCTCTTACCGCAGCACACGTACAGAACTGACCTCCGCTCTTACCGCAGCACGCGGACAGAGCCGACAATCCGCTCTTACCGCAGCACACGGACAGAACTGACCTCCGCTCTTACCGCAGCACACGGGCGTCAGAAAGGGGGCAGTGCAAACAGAAACATCAGATAATCCCTCACTGTCCTACATTTCTAGCCCCCCCAAAAGATAATAAGACAATTGGTTAAAAAAAAAAATGTTTGCATGCGCACACATTAAGTACACACATAACACGGTAGCAGCATTCAATATGATATTGATCATTGCCTATTGGCAAGACAAAGTTAGACACTGATATTAGGAGAATCGATGATTATTCTCTCTTTCACTCCTCAAAGCAGAATAATCACAGGTACAATTTAAAGGTTCATATCAGTCCTTTTCCTAATTCCCTAATCATTCCTTTTAGCAGGGTAATTGTGCAATCATTAGCATTAAGCGGTGAAGCCATGCATCACCTTGAATGTGATTATAAAACAAGTATACAGTAGAGGGTAAGAATTGTTACTGGAGATATGTCCAATGTGCCCTTTGAAGCATGAATAGATATACAGTATATGTTATTGCACACAATTAGGACCATCAATCCCAATGTGCTACACAAGCAACTGAATACTTCGCTAACCCCTTCACTCCAACATAAATGTCTTCGATTGTGTGGTCTGAAATAGTGTAAGAGTGAATGGTGGTTAGTCTCACTGTAATCCCTTAAGCCCCTCCAAAATGATGTGTATCACAGTTCAAATATGACTAGTCTCCACCAGGCTTGAAATCTGAAATAAAGATAATGCCCAAGGGCTTGCAAGACAAACCCATTATTGTCACTGTGGAAAATGATAAGCCTAAATTCCTAAAAGGCCACCTTATGTACTCTTTCTGTCAAGTCTCTGAGTTATTTTATATTCAAGCTCTGCCTTTCTCTACAATTAAGTATCTTGCTGGTTTTTGACTGCTGTGTTGAATCGTGGACTTCTGCCATTCACTCTCATCCAATGTCACATTTCCCTCAAATAGAACACATTAATCCACAGCTTGGTTTAAAATGCTAAGCCTTCCTGCCTTTTCAGGATGCTTTCATTCTGAAAGTTAAATACAGTATCGTCGGCATGGAGAGAAGCTCACAGCTCACAGGCGGTGAAAGGTGGAGGGCACAGAGTCCACACAGAACTGGAAGAGTCTCTTACTGATGGTGAGGCTGGCGCAGGTCAGGACGATGCCCGTCACCACGATAGATGCCACCACGGCCAGGATGAGGGACAGGGACAGCTGGCCTTTTGGGGTGAGGCCCTGAGGGGCTGCTGGGGGGGGCAGAGGTCAGGGTTAGCAGGGGAAGATGGAGAACCACTAAGATTATAAGAATGTTTCAAAGACAATGGGAATACTAGTGAGGTCGTTAACAACCTTCCATTCCATTCCACCGTGTATTTTATTCGATGATTGTGCCATTTAATAAGAAACAGATTGGCAGAAATTCTCAAGGACTCATTTTTAAAATGTTGCATTCATGACCCCAAAACACATCCAGTAAATTAGGGTATTTCCATGACTGTACAGAAGTTACCTGTGCAGGTGACATTGTCACTGGCCAGCACCTCCTCGTTGTGACAGAGGCAGAGGATGAGTCGAGTGTCCTCGTCTCGTTTGCAGCTCTGGGTCTGGCAGTGACTGCAATTGAGCTGCACCTTGATCTCACATTCTCCATGGCTCTCCATGGCTGAGTGGAGAGGATGACAGAGGACATGACATCACCACATGAATCTCACAAGAACAATGCTGTAGCACAAGCACCGGTCAACCTAGCCATAACATTGTCAAACACTGAAGTTAAATTCTTAGCTATGGTCAACTAAACCTAATCATGTTTTCACTGTAATGTCGATACTGCATGACCATGGATCAATTGATCTGTTTTAGTTTGTGTTTTTGTCATGTCTTTCACTACAAAGAGAACTGCTTTGTATTCCGGGCAGCATTGGCAGCACATGCTTTGGCCACAAATGACATTGTCATGCCGTAAAGAATTGATTGGCTGCCTGTTTTTCAGCGGCTAAAGAGAAGACAGCATGGCGCCAGGATCAACAAGATCCGTGAGGCTATCAATTAGGTCACCGGTGTCTGAGGATTGAGGCGCCCTTCCCTACTTCTCCCACTGAATCAGTCAGGTGATAGAGACACACAGACCTCTGTGTTACGGCCAGGGCTCTTTCCTTGCGCTCTCCTGGCTCCCAGTGACACTGATGTAGTAGGAGAAAGCCTTACCTGCCAGCGGCTGGAGAAATATCTCTCCCATGGGATGAACAAAGGAGATGCCATCCTGACCGCCCGCTGTGATGTCATCAGTCAGCGCGGCATCGCCTCCTTGATTTAGATTAAACACAATATTAAAGATAAGTGCATGTTTGAGCTAATAATAATGGCTTATTATTGCCTGCACATCTGCTAACAAGTGGCAATCTTCTTTTTGAACAAAAAATGTCTGGTTAGAGGGAGAGTATGTATGGTATATTAACGATGCTGAAAGAAATCAAATGTCTCTCAATCAATCTGTTCATATCTTGATCATTCAACCAATTCGGTGCCTTTTGAAAAGTGTAATTTGGTTTAAAAAATGTTTTCATAAAGAACACGTTCAACTTCATAAAAACGTTTTCCCATCTCAAGAGGTTACATTTTTAAAAATACGATAGTAAATGTCTATTAAGTACCAAATAAAGTAACAGCGTTGACCATAACAGGTTAATTATCAAATCAGCCATAAAGCCCCTTTTGACAGAGGGTATTGAATGTAAAAATCCAATAGTTGGCCTAATTCCAGTTTATGTGACAAAACAAGCAAGTATAGTGTAGAGAATCAATTTACCATCTAAACTGTGAAATATATTTTCCATAATCAAACATTTTGTAGTTTCAGCTGTTTGAAACTGGTGTACAAAACATCAAAGTAAAAGACAGAAAAACATAGTAATATAGCGCATATAGAACAGATCTACTGCTTTTTAGACTTGCTTTCAATGAGAATGACATACACTACATCACCAAAGGTACGTGGACAAGCCTTCAAATTAGTGGATTCAGCTATTTCAGCCACACCCTTTGCTGAAGAGTGTATAAAATCGAGCACACAGCCTTGCAATCTCCAGAGACAAACATTGGCAGTAGAATGTCCGGTAAATGAAGAGTTCAGTGACTTTCAACGTGACACTCTCATAGGATGCCACCTTTCCAGCAAATCAGTTCGCCAAATCTCTGCCCTGCTAGTCCTGCCTCGGTCAACTGAAAGTGCTGTTATTGTGAAGTGGAAACATCTAAGAGCAACAATGGCTTAGTCGCGATGTGGTAGGCCACACAAGCTCACAGAACGGGACTGCCGAGTGCTGAAGCGCGTAACACGTAACTCTGGAAGCAATGTCAGCACAAAAACTGTTCGTTGGGAGCTTTATGAAATGGGTTTCCATAGCCGAGCAGCCGCACACCAGTCTAAGATCACCACGCACAATGCCAAGTATAGGCTGGAGTGGTGTAAAGCTCGCCACCATTGTAATCTGGAGCAGTGGAAATGCGTTCTCTGGAGTAATGAATCACGCTACACCATCTGGCAGTCTGACGGACTAATCTGTGTTTGTTTAGATGCTAGGAGATTGCTACCTGCCCAAATGGATAGTGCCAACTGTAATGTTTGGAGGAGGAGGAATAATGGTCTGGGGCTGTTTTTCATGGTTCAGGCTAGACCCCTTAGTGAACACTGTCACATTCACCTACAATATCAGTTGAACAGTAACACAACTATGAGAATCTCAGTCGAACAGCAGGGTGTCATTTAAGGAAGGGATATCTTAACACTTCAGCATGCAATGACATTCTAGACTATTCTGTGCTTCCAACTTTGTGGCAACGGTTTGGGGAAGGCCCTTTCCTGTTTCAGCAAAACAATGCCCACGTGCACAAAGCGAGGTCCATACAGAATGGTTTGTCGAGATCAATGTGGAAGAACTTGCCTGGCCTGCACAGCCCTGACCTCAACCCCATCGAACACCTTTGGGATGAATTGGAACGCTGACTGCGAGCCAGGTCGAATCGCCCAAATTCAGTGCCCGACCTCACTTATGCTCTTATGGCTGAATGGAAGCAAGTCCCCGCTGCAATGTTCCAACATCTAGTGGAAAGTCTTCCCATAAGAGTGGAGGCTGTTATAGCAGCAAAGCAGGAATGATTTTGATGATTTTGGAATGAGATGTTTGACAAGCAGGTGTCCATATACTTTTGATCATGTAGTGTAACATTTAATAAATAATATTCTTCAGAAATTACTTTGTCAAAATAACAAAATTAACAGGGCTTTATATTTATAGTGTATGTTGTAAAAAGTATGTGAACCCCTAGGCTAATAATTTCTCCAAAAGCTAATTGGAGTCAGGAGTCAGCTAACCTGGATTCCAATCAATGAGACGAGAATGGAGATGTTGGTTAGAGCTGCCTTGCCCTATAAAAAACACTCATAAAATTTGAGTTTGCTATTCACAAGAATCATTGCCTGATGTGAACCATGCCTCGAACAAAGAGATTGCAGAAGCCATAAGAATTGTTGACTTGTATAAAGCTGGAAAGGGCTACAAATGTATCTCTAAAACCCTTGATGTTCATCAGTCTACGGTAAGACAAATTGTCTATAAAACGAGTAGGTTCACCACTGTTACTACTCTCCCTAGGAGTGGCCGTCCTGCAAAGATGATTGTAAAAGCACAGCACGGAATGTTCAATGAGGTTAAGAAGAATCCTAGAGTGTCAGCTAAAGACTTACAGAAATCTCTGAAACATGCTAACATCTCTGTTGACGAGTCTACGATACGTAAAACACTAAACAGGAATGATGTTCATGGGAGGACACCACGGAAGAAGCCACTGCTGTCCAAAAAAAAAACATTGCTGCACGTCTTAAGTTTGCAGAAGTGCACGTGGATGTTCCACAGCGCTACTGGCAAAATATTCTGTGGACAGATTAAACTACAGTTGAGTTGTTTGGGAAGGAACACACAACACTATGTGAGGAGAAAAAAAGGCACACCACCTCAAAATCTCATCCCAACTGTAAAGTCTGGTGGAGGGAGCATCATGGTTTGGGGCTGCTTTGCTCAACAGAAGTTGGGTGATGCAACAGGACAACGTCCCAAAACACAGAAGTAAATCAACAGATAAATGGCTTCAACAGAAGAAAATATGTCTTCTGGAGTGGCCCAGTCAGAGTCCTGACCTCAACCCGATTTAGATGCTGTGGCATGACCTCAAGAAAGCAGTTCACACCAGACATCCTAAGAATATTGCTGAACTGAAACAGTTTTGTAAAGAGGAATGGTCCAAAATTCCTCCTGACCGTTGTGCAGGTCTGATCAGCAACTACAGAAAAAGTTTGGTTGAGGTTATTGCATCCAAAGAAGGGTCAACCAGTTATTCAATCCAAGTGTGTCACATACTTTTCCCGCCCTGCACTGTGAATTTTTACACAGTGTGTTCAATAAAGACATGAGAACATATTGTTCTATTGTTGTGACCGAGATGAAGATCAGATCAAATTTTATGACCAATTTATGCAGAAATCCAGTTATTTCCAAAGGGTTCACATACGTTTTCTTGCCACTGTACAGTTTGTGTGTGTATCCTAACTACTCATTTTTGTTTGCAGGACATCACCTGTGAAATCTCATGTACAAAATATAAAGGTTATGTGATCACATGTGAAAATCCAAGTGAAACTTCATGTGAAATATCATCGCGTGAAGTGTTCCAAAAACACATAGTTTTACATGATTTCACACGGGCCAAACATGGACATTTCACTTGTGAAATCATGTTTTTCCGTAAGGGGTGAAACAAGTCTTTATTCATTTAAAAAATCTGATTTATTGAACTCTCTATGTGGTCTATATTAAATAAGACCTCATTAAATATAACAGGCTTTTAAAATGCAATATTGGTGCACAACATCTACTTAAAATATCAAAGGCATTCTTTCATTGAACGACCCATCTCCTCTCAATCATGTTTTGCAGAGGAGCCAAGTGGAACACCCAATCTTATCAATCAATGAAGTAGAATTTTCTTTAAACTGTCTCATAATATCAGTACATTCAGAACGAGTTATGTCACCAATCCACAACTAGTAAATCATACTAGATAAAGACAGAAAAGCAGTGAATGTTATCAATGTGCCCATTTCCTTGGGGCCAATGGAAATTCTCCAGCATAAATATCTTGTCAGATTCATCCTATAATAACAGTATAGTACAACACATAGGAAAGCAGTAAATACATATTAGTATTGTGTGTGTTTGTGTGTGTGAGCTTACCTCTGTATCCGCCGCCTCCTCCTCCAGCAGTGCAGGCTCCCCCTCCCCCTCCAAACCCCCCGAAGGTGGCCCAGGACAGTTTGGATAAGGCTTGGGGACAAGAGGAACCCCCCTCGGCCCCCTCCAGGAGAGACTTCCCTGCCCACAAGTGGCTGGAGGAGTCCTTCCAACCTCCACCTCCCCCTGCAACACACACACACACAGGCACGCACACACACCCCTCAATTTAGCCATCACGCTCTCTAAACACTTCTTCCATCAATGTTTGCATAAGATGTGTCGATAATTGCTCCATAAGACCCTGCCGGTCAAAGGTGATTTACTGGGAATGTTCCATGAAGCTTTTCCAAGAACACTGACATGGTACTGCCATATACAGTATGCCGTTTCCCCCTTTTCAACAGTTGTATAAGTCAAAAGGCTGCAACCAAGATTATAAGCAGACCCAATGGATAACCAGTCCAGACACAGAGCCAGCTTCTTGATACAAACACATGCACTCCTGCCCTTTCTCTGACACACTCTTGTCCTGTCTCCTGAAGACACTCAAGTCGGAGCTTTAGCAGTCAGAGGAATGAAAGCCATATGTTTTCAGGGAGCAGATCGTCAGCTCTGTGAAGAGAATCAGGGGAAGGGCCACATGGAGGGGGTGAGGTAAAGGCAACCCTACCAACCTGCTGCCCCAGTCTTGCCGTTGGAGCTGGCAGCCACCGTGTCATTCTCATACTGCTCCAGAGGGATCTGGTCCAAGCTGCTCTCTGGGTCCTCCAGGTAGGCTTTACCTCCACCACCAGCTGCTATGAGTAGAGGCACCAGTACTCCACCCTCCATCTGGCAGGGGTCACAGTCAATCACAGTAAAAGCTTTCAGAGTACCCCTCTACCCTCTGTCATAGTCCATCATGCAACTTAGGGGCCAGTCCAGCGTTACAAAGACATACAACTTTTAGGTTAAAGGGCTCTTGTGATACAAACCAGTTAACATAACCTCTGACCTCAACTGCGTGTAACTACATCTGTAGAGAAAGACCATGATAAATTATCTTTTAGAATTCCCTCAGAACTTTTTTGAGGCTTGTACATCGGTTCATATCTAGCAGCTACAGTACATCTGCTTCCGATGGACACCATCGTGGCTTTCATTTGGTGTAGATGAGGTAAAGGCGGAAAAGAGTTGAATCAAGTTATGTCGAGATTAGAGACTCCTTTTAGGGACTCTTACGTTGTAAATATAGGTGGCTCCTCCGCCGCCTCCTCCACCACCTGCCCAATCATCACCAGTGAACTCATCTTCTATCACTGAGGATTCCCCCAGGCAGATCTTCTGTGTCAGAGGATTTCTCTACAGAGAACAAATGGATATGGTCAGATCAGAGAGAGAGAGTGGCTGCTAGTCTGAAATGATATTTTCCTACCATCAGGAGGAAAATACTCTCTGGATGGCACCCGAGGTACCAGGAAGTAATCAAACGTTGAAAGAAAACGAAGCACTTTGAAGAGCAGGTGATCCATCCATAATATCACCTGAGGTGGCCTAACTCTCCATTCTAACACTCACCCCTGGACAGGCATCCTCCCCTTGATGTCCCACCAGTATATAGACGATGTCTCCCTTCTCCAGAGGGAAGATGGCTGAGATGAAGACACCGTGGGAACGCTTGTTGTGGTTCTTTGCTCCTTTGCCACCTGCAGCTCCATAGGCTGAGATCCTGAGGAGGGCACAGTAAACATGTGATGGGGCCACTGAAGGCCATTTTTGGTGCTTGGGTGACCTTATAACAGTGGCCACTCAATTAATTAAAAGTGAGCATTGCAGAAAGGAGACAAAAAAGCCATGTTGGTTTGGTCTCTATAGTGCATCAGAAGGTTTGCAGCACTTCAAATCAGACTGTAACACTGGCAATACCAAGGCTTTGCCTGACTGACTTGTATCATCAGCTTGTATCATCAGATGAAATCAGGGTGAATATTCTGTAGTTTTATTGTAATCAGAGCTCAGCGGAGCCCCCCGACAACAACATACCAATGCTAACAAAGAAGAGCAGAGAACTGATACCCACTTCTTGTCTTTCTGTACCCCTTTTATCATCTAGTGTTATGGAGCTCATTGTAAATGCCCCATGACTAGACCAGCAACTACAATAAATGAGTTCAAAGCCTTGGCTTGGCAGGGGCCAGATTAGGAAGAGAGAGTGAGCAGTGAGCACAGACAGACTAATCTATGCCTCCAGCTGGTGAGTCACGCTTCTCACTCTGCCTCAGTCTTACAAACACACACACACGGTCTGATCCCATGTAAAACCCCCCTCTCCTAACCTGGATAATGTGGAAATCAATCGTGACACTACAGAGACTTGCCTATATTCTATAGGTCTCGCGGATACGTGACATGAATGTGATACATGGTAGTATTTAACCTGTATTCATTCAGTTGACTGATGTCTCAGGCAAGGCTGCTTCCTGCCAGCTGTCAATACTGATGTGCAGATGCAATCATTGGTCAGGGGGCTTGTTTCAAGCATCTTTACCTGAGGGTTTAGTCGAGCGCAAGAGTGTTCCGATTGCAAAAACAGCTTTCATATTTCTACAAGATTAGAATAACAGCCAAATTTGCACCCACATGTATCTGTTGGTGGCCGGTACCCTCCAGGTCTGCACTCCTTTGAACGGACCCTCCTTGCCCACTGTGACACTGACGTTGGTGTTGCGGTATGCGCTGTCACACTGGGCCTGGGTGGGACCTCGGGGGCCACTGGCCCCACAGGATGTGAACCACCAGGTCATCAGGGACACCTCTGAGGAGAGGAGACAGACACATGAGTCACATGTCAGTCAACAAACAAACTCCCTGTGACATACATATAGTGGAGCAGCTGCGGAGGAAATCAAAGAAAATTACTTTAATGGATGCACCTGGTGTATTTTGCCAAATTGAGGGGAAAAGCTCTACGAAAATCAAATTGCAAAGGCCATTGGTCATAGAAAGGCTAAAGATATTCCATTAGAACAGCTGGTAGTGTACCTGAGGCAGAGGGCTCTGGGAGGGGGCTGAAGAAATCCAGTTCACTGATGGAGTCCATTTCATGGAGGAATCTGTGTCCAAGCAGCAGGGAGTTGAGATCTGAGAGGAGGGAGACAGACACATTCATCTCTACGGTCTACAGACGGACCAGAAAAGCATTCTCTTTCATACGACGTCTATTAATTATGATTTCTTCAAAGACGGAGACAGAGATAGGATTTAGAGCATAGATGTGTTTTTGTGAGGGCAGGATACAGTCCAGTTGAGTATATAAAAAGGCATGAGCTGCAGGATTGAGGCGATAGAATAAGAAAGACAGACAGACTTGTGGAGAAAGACAAAGGCTTCAGGAGATAAGTAATAATTGTGAGGGAGGACATCGTGAAACTCTTAGCAGGAGACAATATAAGGGAGGTTATGACTTAGGAGCTGTAATTAGCTGTGGAATTCTGGAGATGTGCTACAGTAAAACGTAATAGGGCCGATAAATCTGCGTGCCGATCATAGCACGCCCAACTGGTGCCTGTCTGGCGTCGAACAACCCGCAGCCACCAGAACCATTTGCCTTGCACCAGACTCTGCAAGCCCTCCCGCCTCTCTCACAACATTTACCTAACCGCATTGTCAATTCCTATCAAATTAAACTAATGTTGGCAGGCTTCTCCAGAGTTCGGACCAAAGAGTTTCATGGTAGAGAAGAATCGACGGAGCGAAGAAGATGTGTCCTCGAGCGTGACAATAACTTGACACTGGAACCCATTGTTGGCGTACAATTTTATTGTCGGATTGCAGATTTCGAATCCCGGGGAGATGCATTCTACGTCGGTTTCCCTCTTTCAGAAGCAATCAGCCAGTGTGTGGATCATTGGGCCTCCTGGGGAGCAATCCAGCTGCGTTGGAAACCGTGGTTAGCCATCGCATCTGTGTGCATCATTCTTCGGTTAAGACTCCTCTCTGGCTTTGACTGTGCTTCAACAGCTCTATTGTTTCCAGTCATAAGAAATGCTCCATCAGCCGCAGGGCTCTCCAGAGGGTGGTGCGGTCTGCCCAACGCATCACCGGGGGCAAACTACCTGCCCTCGAGGACATCTTACAACACCCGATGTCACAGGAAGGCCAAAAAGATCATCAAGGACAACAACCACCCAAGCCACTGCCTGTTCACCTCGCTGTCATCCAGAAGGCGAGGCCAGTACAGGTGCATCAAAGCTGGGACCAAGAGACTGAAAAACAGCTTCTATCTCAAGGCCATCAGACTGTTAAATAGCCATCACCAGGCGGCTTCCACCCGGTTACGTAACCCTGCACCTTAGAGGCTGCTGCCCTATATACATAGACTTTGAAATCACTGGCCACTTTAATAATGGAACACTAGTCACTTTAACAATGTTTACATATTTTTGCTTTACTCATTTCATATGTGTGTACTAGATTCTATTCTACTGTATTTTAGACTATGCCACTCCGACATTGCTCATTATATATTCCTTAATTCCATTGTTTTACTTTTAGGTTTGTGTGTATTGTGTGTATTGTTGTGAACTGTTAGTATTACTGCACTGTTGGAGTTAGAAACACAAGCATTTAGCTACACTGCTAAACATGTGCTAAACATGTGCTAAACATGTGAATGTGGCCAATAAAATATTATTGGATTTGAGAAAAGGTCTCATTTGCAACTTCATGGGGATGCATCAGTAGTTCTAATAGGGCGTTCCTCTCCACTGAATGTCCTTCCTAGAACTAGACACACATGCTTTGGACTGTATTCAGCTGCTCCTATCCAAACTTCATGGCATACCTCAGGTGAATGCTACACTTCAGTGATATTGGCAATATGAGCTTATAGCCAACATCCAGTTGGCCTTTAACCCCCTAGAGTCGATGTCCGCGCCCCCTGTGTAAATCTAATTAGCATAACAAAAAATCCCCATCAAAATGTGGCAGTTTAAGCTCGAGATATCTGTTGTTTTTTGCATTGGATGCGTCTCAATCCACCGCATCTGCCGATGTCGCACTTTCACATCTGGGGTGAAGGGTGACAGAGCTGGAGCGGTGTTTGTCAGACCATGAGACATCTGGGGTGAAAGGTGACAGAGCTGGAGCGGTGTTTGTCAGACCATGAGACATCTGGGGTGAAAGGTGACAGAGCTGGAGCGGTGTTTGTCAGACCATGAGACATCTGGGGTGAATGGTGACAGAGCTGGAGCGGTGTTTGTCAGACCATGAGACATCTGGGGTGAATGGTGACAGAGCTGGAGCTGTGTTTGTCAGACCATGAGACATCTGGGGTGAAAGGTGACAGAGCTGGAGCGGTGTTTGTCAGACCATGAGACATCTGGGGTGAAAGGTGACAGAGCTGGAGCGGTGTTTGTCAGACCATGAGACTTCCCGAAAATCAGTCTTCTCACAAAATCATCTGTAGCGTCTGAACAATTTGCCCTACGAACAATTTGGAAAGGTGCGACTCTCACGAACACGCACATGTTGGTTGCTCGTCTGAAGGTCCCCCGGTACCAGTAGACAACACAAATGTAAAAAAGTGTTAGAAAACATTAGGAACACCTACTCTTTCCATGACTTAGACTGACCAGGTGAATCCAGGTAAAAGCTATGATCCCTTATTGATGTCACTTGTTAAATCCACTTCAATCAGTGTAGATGAAGGGGAGGAGACAGGTTGAAGAAGGATTATTAAGCCTTGAGACAATTGAGTCATGGATTGTGTATGTGTGCCATTCAGAGGGTGAATGGGCAAGACGTAAGCGCCTTTGAACGGGGTATGGTAGTAGGTGCCAGGCGCACCGGTTTGTGTCAAGAACCACAACGCTGCTGGGTTTTTCACGCTCAACAGTTTCCCATGTGTCTACCACCCAAAGGACATCCAGCCAACTTGACACAACTGCGGGAAGAATTGGAGTCAACATGGAACAGCATCCAGGTGGAACGCTTTCGGCACCTTGTTGAGTTGGTGCCCCGATGAATTGCCGCTATTCTGAGGGCAAAAGGGGGGGTGCAACTCAATACTAGGAAGGTGCCCATAATGTTTGGTATACTCATTGTATGTAGAGACTGTTTAGTGACAAAAATAAGGGGTTGAATGTAAAAATATATAAATATATATATACAAATGTTTCCGGATGTTTCTTATATCTCTCAGATAAATCTCTCAGACACTTCAGAGCAAACGTCCTTTTTTTGGGGACTGTTGTTCCATGTAGTGAATCCTTTTTGATACTTCAAGGGGTCTTAAAATACACATTCAAATAGCTAAATGATCCTTGGTATGATCTCCTGAAAACAATTCGATACAGCTTAGTACGGGGCTTAGACTGTAATGGGTTAAGGAATCTTATTAGCTATATCTTTATGAAAGAGGCCCCTCTCAATCAGTATGTAATCGTAAGACATTTAGGGAGTTTTACTCTTTCACTGTTTGTTTGAGAGATTATTCAATAGTAGCTAACGTTAGCCTGGGGAGTGATGGGCTAGTAGCTAACGTTAGCCTGGGGAGTGATGGGCTAGTAGCTAACGTTAGCCTGGGAAGTGATGGGCTAGTAGCTAACGTTAGCCTGGGGAGTGATGGGCTAGTAGCTAACGTTAGCCTGGGAAGTGATGGGCTAGTAGCTAACGTTAGCCTGGGGAGTGATGGGCTAGTAGCTAACGTTAGCCTGGGGAGTGATGGGCTAGTAGCTAACGTTAGCCTGTGGCTTCACTGTTACATGTTGCCGATTTAATATTGCATCATTCATATTGGTTGTTACTTGAACCAACATAGTTAAACGCTTTTACTCGTTGACTAGTTTTAGGCTGGGTATTTCTGTACAGCACTTTGTGACATCAGCTGATTGTAAGAAGGGCTTTATAAATACATTTGATTGATTGATTGATTCAATGACGTGCTAGGAGCCCTCCAAATGGTTGCTCACTGTACTCTAGCCACACAGTATGCTACCGTATCTATAATGAGAGCTGCCTTTGTTTTGTGTACAGATTGTGTTACATGGAGGGCTACCCGTGTCAAAGCATGCTGCCCCCAGAGCAATGTCATCTAGGGCGATGTCAGCATTGGAGCCTGGTCCCCACAGAGCCTTCACCTTGAGGTGGAACCTGGGGGAACACAGATCACAATGAATGGAGGGAAACACAGAGTGGCATTATTTTCACATTAGTTTAAGTACCAAAAAGTACCTTCAATTCTTTCACATATCAGCCTATGCATTTCCTATACAGTATACTACAAAAATATATTTTGTACTAACACAGTCATCATTTATTACTGAACTACAATCACTCAAGAAACGAACTTTGAGCTTTTATATGCTGTATGTTTGACACTTCTGGTCAGTAATTTAGCAGTAAATGATGGCACTGTACCCATTGAGGAGGGCAGGTAGCTGCAGAGTGATGTCCTGCCAGTTGTCTTTCCACTGTCCAGACCTCTCCCACACCAACGGGGATGCAACAGTACTGTTATCCTCTAGCGACAGCAGCACGGTGCCATTAAACTCCCCATAGAGATACAGGGAGAAATGCAACTGCAGACAGAGGCATCGAGAACAGACGTTACGGTGAATTTCATGACATACTATTTCAAGACTTGAATATGGCTTAACTGTATGATGTTTAATATTCTGTGTGTGGTACTAGAGGACTGCTCTTTGTTATGATAGACCCGCTGTGACCACCTGACTAATTACAAAAAAACGTAAGACTTGGCTACGGTTGTGAGATTCTGGCATCTTTGAGGGTGTTTCTAAAAACTTCCTTATTGAGAACTCATCCGTGAGTCATCAGTGAGCATGTAGTTAGTAGGGGAGATTGCAAGGAAGCCATTGGTGGAAAGATATGTCTATTTTTCTCACCTGACAGGCTATGGTAGAGAGCGGTCGGGGGAATGAGGAACTTCGGACAGACGCTTTAATACTGGAACTGTTCCCTCTCACCGCCAGGAACAGGAAGTGCCCTTGGGGGGAGACAATAACCGCAACACTGAGGGGAGTGAACACTGACATAATTTTGCACCACTCAAAAAGGCATGACTGATAGAGCTCTGAAGAGAACAGCCTTTCAGTCCTCATCTGCAAAACAATATATATTGCCTTGGTGCAGTGCTTGTCAGTTTGGAATGAAACCAATTGGAGCTATTAACTGAAATGCAGAAGTCAGTGACAGGAAATCAATTCTGCAGAAACATGGCACGTTTTACCTCACACCACATCATGCTGGGCTAGATAGAACGTATTCAAGTATTATAACTGATTGTAAATCATCTACAAACTTTCCAAAGGATGTTATTCAAATATATTCAGTGATAACCCCATAGGGCAGGAGTATTCAACACTTACCCTACGAGGTCTGGAGCCTGCTGGCAGGAGTATTCAAGTCTTACCCTACGAGGTCTGGAGCCTGCTGGCAGGACTATTCAACACTTACCCTATGAGGTCTGGAGCCTGCTGGCAGGAGTATTCAACACTTACCCTACGAGGTCTGGAGCCTGCTGGCAGGAGTATTCAACTCTTACCCTATGAGGTCTGGAGCCTGCTGGCAGGAGTATTCAACACTTACCCTATGAGGTCTGGAGCCTGCTGGCAGGAGTATTCAACACTTACCCTACGAGGTCTGGAGCCTGCTGGCAGGAGTATTCAAGTCTTACCCTACGAGGTCTGGAGCCTGCTGGCAGGACTATTCAACTCTTACCCTACGAGGTCTGGAGCCTGCTGGCAGGAGTATTCAACTCTTACCCTATGAGGTCTGGAGCCTGCTGGCAGGAGTATTCAACACTTACCCTACGAGGTCTGGAGCCTGCAGGCAGGAGTATTCAACTCTTACACTATGAGGTCTGGAGACTGCTGGCAGGAGTATTCAAGTCTTACCCTACGAGGTCTGGAGCCTGCTGGCAGGAGTATTCAACTCTTACCCTACGAGGTCTGGAGCCTGCTGGCAGGAGTATTCAACTCTTACCCTACGAGGTCTGGAGCCTGCTGGCAGGAGAATTCAACATTTACCCTGCGAGGTCTGGAGCCTGCTGGCAAGAGTATTCAACTCTTACCATGCGAGGTCTGGAGCCTGCTGGCAGGAGTATTCAACTCTTACCCTACGAGTGTCACGGATCCCTCCAGTACTTTCATTACACACACCTGTCCCCTATTCCCACTGATTAGTAACTGAATAAGTGTGCCCTTGGTTTACCAGTGTCCTGTTGATTATTGTTACAATGTCCGTTGGTTCGTGTGAGTACCTGTGCTGTCTGTTTTGGCTTTCGTGTCATTGTGGATTGCGCAGATGATTACTTGTCTCGTCCCCTGTGTTAATCATTGTGCGCGTGTGTTATTATTTGAGGTACTCCTCGCTCTTTTGTTTTGATTTCAACCCTGTGTTTTGTATAGTACATTTAAGATTTACATTTAAGTCATTTAGCAGACGCTCTTATCCAGAGCGACTTACAAATTGGTGCAGTGTAGTGTTTGTTTGGTCTTCGCCACTGTGCCTTTACACGGCGCGCTGTCATTTGAGTATAATTTTAAAAACCATTACGCATTCCTGCGCCTGTCTCCCAAAACCTTTATACCACCGTGACAACGAGGTCTGGAGCCTGCTGTTTTTCTATTCTTCCTAATCATTCCCTGAATAGAGGGGAAAAGCAGTGGAACTTGACTGACTAAGCCAGTGTTCGCCAAACTCGGTTCTGGGGTACCCCAAGGGGTGCAAGTTTTGGGTTTTGCCCTAACACTAGACAGCTGATTTAAATAATCAAAGTTTAATGATGAGTTGGTTATTTGAATCATCTGTGGAGTGCTACGGGCAAAAAACTAAATGTGTACACCTTGGGTTCCCCAGGATCGAGTTTGGGAAATACTTTTGTCATGACGTTGGCCTGGGGGTAGGTTTATGACAGTCATAAATACCTCTTCCCCCCTTTTTCCTCTCTCTACCCTACTGATGTTACATTTGCAACCCCTTGGTTAACATTGAGATTCTGGGAACATCAGAAGGTGGGGGAAAATGAACAATATTCTGGTAATCCGACCAATTTAACATATGCGGTGGTACTTAATGAATATGATGTCAGTTTGGTTGTCATCTGAGACATTCTCGTCAATGATAAGATGACAAACTCTACAGTGGAAAGTCTACACATCAGAGTTATCGGATTCACATGGAATTGTTGTTCAATTTAAATGTTTGAATATGAAATGATTCGTGATGGGATGAAATGTGATTTTAGCTTCTAAAATGTGAGATTTGGGTTTTCATAAGGTAGGGCTCTGCTCAATCAGTGGCCCGAACCCTGTGAAGGGACATGGGCTATAAAACTTTTCAAACACGCCCTCCTCTCCCTTCCTATATAAAGCCTTGATGACAATATAACCTCCTGTTCCGAGGACGTGAGGATGACGGTCCGATGTCAGAATGGTTCAGATAATAACTACAGAATGAAGCCAACATCAGCGTGAGCTTTGGTTGCGAATGGTATGAACTTTGAACTCTTATTCACTACGGAAGTGATACCTCCTAGCCGTTGAGTTAGCAACAGCTGCTGCAAACGGGGGTTAGGAAGGAACAGACAGAGTATCCTCTCTATCACACAACGATGTTACTACAACGTATCCAATTGACAACCAGAGACATTCTTCAAAGGACTCGGTTGGGCAACACGGCCTTCCATCTACCACCAACCTACCGAAGCGCAACTCAGAGTAAATATTTATTGCATTTTCCTTTTCCAAATGGGCAGTAATTTAAAACGCATGAGATACTGTATTTACGATAGCACAGCTTTGCCCTTTGATCCTCAGTCTTCCTGCTCTTTCACTCAAACCCAGCCCCTTTTCTTTTGTGTAACAAGTTGTCATATCTGTTTCGCCCGCTAGGGACGTTTTCCTTTAATACGTAATTTGTAATAAAGTTATGATTTAATGATGTGTATGTGTAATTCTGTGTGATTAGTTAGGTATTTAGTAAATAAATTATTAAACCCAATTTTGTATTGCTGGTTCAACTTCTTAGCCAGGGTTTGTGCAGATAACCAAGAATTTACAACTTTCAGATGAGACTGAATTAAGTTTACGATTAATATTGACTGCAATTGATGTCAAATATTACTAGGTCTTTAAGAGTTTATTCGGAAGATAACAGCTCTATAAATATTATTTTGTGGTGTCCGACTCTAGTTAATTACATTTACATGATTAGCTCAAACAGGTCATATCAATTACGGATAAATTATTTTAAAGAATAGCATGTCATATCACTTAATCCGGCATAGCCAAAGACACGACACTGTACTAAGCCATTAGATTCCCAATGTTCTGAAAACAATACTCAATTTACAGGATGAGGACCAGTCTAGAGTATACAGCACAATGCAATACCCAACCTCTATTTATGTCTAGCCTGATAAAGGTGCCATGTATACCCCCTTCAAATAAAGGTTTTAGCCAGCCATTTTAGGACTGGTACCCTTTGAGTGACCTGGTGTGTTTTGCACCATTTACCTTGGGTGTTTTGCAGAGCTGTCCCCAGCATGTCTTTAGTGTGTTCCAGTTCCTCCCCACTGACCCTCCTCCAAGAGGACAGCTCACTGGACGTTGACCAGCCACAGGGCCCAGGCTCAAAGGAACAGTGGGCTCCATAAGGCAGAGTGTCTGCAAGGGGACACAGTGGCTCATTCAGTACCCTATACCCTTATAAATTCAGATACAGCTTATACAAATGAAAGCTTCTAGAAAATTATAAACATGGGACATAGTGACTAGGACCACAGACTCCCCTTTTCAAAGACCACCTTGTACACCAATCTGAGCACTCCCAGCACATGATATTTTCTTCTCAGAATGTAGTGGCTTTTGAGTATGCAAAAGAAAGGCTATTCTACTGTGCTAGACCCACAGCGTCTCCTCAGGGTCACACTATTCAATGGGTCTTATTAGGTCTAAGCAGGGTAGTGTAAACAGAATTGCCCAACATTCATACAATAGAAATACTAGTAGCAGAGCAATGCTTTTGAAACAGCTGAAATGTACGGCCATTTTCAGGATATTTGAGACTTGTTTTAATTGAGTTTTCACCTGAAATTGCAGTAACAGCTTACAGTTACATTCTGATATTGTCAACAATGCTTTAAGAAAGGAAACCTCAATGGCATTTTTCACCCCTTGGCTGCTCTGGGCCACCATCCAGGTAAGAAGCGTGCAGCAAGAAGCTAACCAACTCACCAGGGAATTATCAAAGTTGTCAGTCGCAATTTTGCATTTACCTCATATAATGACTTCCATGATATTGATAAAATGAAGCCTGCCCACTTGGCACACCACGTCATTTCAACGTGGATAATTGGGTAACATTTGGTAGAGAAGTTGATCAATAAGATTACAACCTGCAGTATATTGTTTACCTTTATTTAACTAGGCAAGTCAGTTAAGAACAAATTCTTATTTACAATGACGGCCTACCCCGGTCAAAACCGGACGACGCTAGGCCAATTGTGCGCCGCCCTATGCTTGGATGTCCACTTTAAAGACAGACAAAAGTTAGTTGAATTTCCAATGTGTTTTCACTATGCTTTCAACCATCTAAAACCACAACCAAATTCCAATGGAAAAACAATGTCTGGTTTTTGGTTTAGTTGGCACCCAAATCTCTAACTGCGCTTTCAACCATTTAAAGGGATACTTTGAGATTTTGGCAATGAATCCCTTTATCTACTTCCCCTGAGTCGGATGAACTCATGGATACCATTTTATGTCTCTGCATCTGCATCCAGTATGAAGGAAGTTGGAGGTAGTTTCGTAAGCTAATGCTATCTAGCGTATTAACGCAATGACTGGAAGTCTATGGTATCTACTAGCATGCTAACAGCTAACATGCACTTTCAGTCATTGCGCTAACGATAGTTAGCAATTGCACTAGTTAGTGACTTCCTTCAAACTGCACGCAGAGACAGAAAAACTGTATCCACCCGATCATCTGACTCGGGGGGAAGTAGATAAAGGGCTTAATTGCCAAAATCCTGAAGTATCCCTCTAAAAGCACACTAAAGTTCATGGGAATACAATGTCAGATATTTTGTTTAGTTATATATCAGATTAATCTGTTATTGCTGCACTTCGTCTAATGACAGATGCAAATGACCTGGATTGCAGTTGAGATTACATTAAAAGTACATGGTGCAAGTGATCAATGCAGTTCGAGATGCTGCACAGAATTTAACAGCAATTGTGAAGATCTCTACTGACCTGTGATGACCAATCTTGAACATCCACGCTTTATATACAGTAATAACATAAGAAGAAATGTATAGTTAGAGTAACCTCAAAATATGGCCATAGATGTGTTACAAATTTCAAAGTTGAATGTTACATTAGTTTGTTAGATAACCTTAACTATAGGCTATTTAATATATTACAAAATGAGTATTGAATTGTGTTTGGTTGAGAACACAACCAAATATCAACTTTTAAAAGAGATATATATCTACTGCTCAACCAAAAATACAAATTAAAGAATGGGATTAAGCCAGTGGCTCAGATGGAACTAACCAGCAGCCCCCACTGATGTACATGTTATGTCAATTGAAATCTTGTCACGCTGCCTCTCCTTAAATGTTTGTCAATGAGAATAGCCTCTTAATTACCTACTGGAGGTACAAGTTGTATTCTCCATGTCTGAACCATTCTTTGCATTGAGTGTGTTCTGATTGAGTGTTAAGAGGGCTTTTATGACTAATGGTGTTGATGTGAGCATTGATGCAAGGGCTGCAAGCGTTGACTGCTACCTTCATGTTGTCACTAACTAATCAATTCCCTTTGTATACGTTCACAAAGCTGCCGTTTAAACGAGCATTTACATTCAAATGCCAGTTTAATAATGGTATTTCAGTTCCAAGTGGTGTCTTGGAGAAACAGCAGATGTATTAAACCCACAGAGAATGGTCCAAAGAAAAATATTAGCCTTAGTGGAAGGACCCTTTTGGCACATTTCTGTCTCTTAATGCAATGCCCATCTAGTGGTTGTTACACAGTAGAGCGAAGGAACTGACTGAGACACACAGTAGAGAGAAGGAACTGACTGAGACACACAGTAGAGAGAAGGAACTGACTGAGACACACAGTAGAGAGAAGGAACTGACTAAGATACACAGTAGAGAGAAGGAACTGACTAAGACACACAGTAGAGAGAAGGAACTGACTAAGACACACAGTAGAGTGAAGGAACTGACTAAGATACACAGTAGAGAGAAGGAACTGACTAAGACACACAGCAGAGAGAAGGAACTGACTAAGATACACAGTAGAGAGAAGGAACTGACTAAGATACACAGTAGAGAGAAGGAACTGACTAAGATACACAGTAGAGAGAAGGAACTGACTAAGACACACAGTAGAGAGAAGGAACTGACTGAGACACACAGTAGAGAGAAGGAACTGACTGAGACACACAGTAGAGAGAAGGAACTGACTAAGACACACAGTAGAGAGAAGGAACTGACTAAGACACACAGTAGAGAGAAGGAACTGACTAAGACACACAGTAGAGAGAAGGAACTGACTAAGACACACAGTAGAGAGAAGGAACTGACTAAGACACACAGTAGAGAGAAGGAACTGACTAAGATACACAGTAGAGAGAAGGAACTGACTAAGATACACAGTAGAGAGAAGGAACTGACTAAGACACACAGTAGAGAGAAGGAACTGACTAAGACACACAGTAGAGAGAAGGAACTGACTAAGATACACAGTAGAGAGAAGGAACTGACTAAGATACACAGTAGAGAGAAGGAACTGACTAAGATACACAGTAGAGAGAAGGAACTGACTAAGACACACAGTAGAGAGAAGGAACTGACTAAGACACACAGTAGAGAGAAGGAACTGACTAAGACACACAGTAGAGAGAAGGAACTGACTGAGACACACAGGGAGAAGGAACTGACTGAGACACAGTAGAGAGAAGGAACTGACTAAGACACACAGTAGAGAGAAGGAACTGACTGAGACACACAGTAGAGAGAAGGAACTGACTAAGACACACAGTAGAGAGAAGGAACTGACTGAGACACACAGTAGAGAGAAGGAACTGACTAAGACACACAGTAGAGAGAAGGAACTGACTAAGACACACAGTAGAGAGAAGGAACTGACTGAGACACACAGTAGAGAGAAGGAACTGACTAAGACACACAGTAGAGAGAAGGAACTGACTGAGACACACAGTAGAGAGAAGGAACTGACTGAGACACACAGTAGCGAGAAGGAACTGACTAAGACACACAGTAGAGAGAAGGAACTGACTGAGACACACAGTAGAGAGAAGGAACTGACTAAGACACACAGTAGAGAGAAGGAACTGACTAAGACACACAGTAGAGAGAAGGAACTGACTGAGACACACAGAGAGAAGGAACTGACTAAGACACACAGTAGAGAGAAGGAACTGACTAAGACACACAGTAGAGAGAAGGAACTGACTAAGACACACAGTAGCGAGAAGGAGAGCACTTACTGTTGGCTAATCCACTGCCTCCAGTGAAAGGATTAACAATTCATCATGTCCTTAAACTTTAATACAGTTAATGCAGGTGGCATGCACCCTGCCAGTGGTACCACACTCTGTCTTTGTGGCTTGTCACATCACTCTCGTCACTTCTAATTGCATTAATTTAATCCAATGAGAATACCCAACCAAAAACGATGTGATTTAAGATGCTGAAACTCTTTTTCCTTTAGGGTTAGCTGTTTCAAACATAATCTGATCACTACATTATAAGATTTACTTTGGTGAGGTTTATAAAATAAAATAAATCAAAGCTGGCAATGAATTATGGTGAAGGCCTATTTGAGATTTCAGAATGTTACGCAACTTTTTCAGATTTCTCAAAGTATGATGTTTGGATGAAATATACACACATATTCGACAACATCTTTCTTGGAAAGATCAGATGCAAGGTACACACACATAGGGCCCAGGATTTGTCCTAGCCACATGATGACCATGGAAAATCTGGACCCTGAATTCAACGTCAGCAATGTCATGTGACGTTGTTGCACTGTTGAAGCTGCTCTCAGGAATACTGCGAGATTCTGGTAATCAAGAAATGTTTCTACTTTTCATCTGACTCCGGGTAGAAAAAGAAGAAAAACTGCTTAAATTGCCAGAATCTCGCAGTATCCCTTTAAGGCCTTAGACTCACCACAGATAAATCCCTCGTCCTCCCCTAGGGGGCAGTCACTGTGGAAGTCACATACTCTAGTCTTGTCAATGCAGCCTCCTAGCTCACAGTGGAAAGAAGTGATCTCGTCACAGTCTGTGCCCAGCTGTAATTCATGGTGACCTGGAACAAGAAAGAGTTCACATTTAGTTTCTAGATTAGTTCCCGGAAAAAATATTATAGCATTTTTATGTTTCTATTAACGTTCGGAGATGTAATTCAGAATTTACCCATGTCACAGTCTATGAGCTCCAGGGAGTCGAGAGCCAGAGTCCCCCTATCCTTCCCCAGGCAAGTGGAGTAGAGCAGGGTCACCTGGAAGGGCTCATCCACCTCTCCAATCACCGTCTCCAGCACCTCCCACTGGGCCCTGTTCCAAGCAAAGAGAGGGTTAACTGTGCATGTGTGTGTGGGTTGGCTCTTCTACGCTTGTGGGGACATCAAATCCACAAAAGTGCCCACAAAGATAGTAAAACAAGGAACATTCTCCCTTGTGGGGACATTTCCCACGTCTTCATGAGGACAAAGGCTATTTTAAACTTAGGGATTAGGTTTAGGGTTAGAATTAGGGTAAGGGTATGGGGTTAATGGTTAGGGTTAGGTTTAGGATTTTGAATGGAGAAAAAACTGTAGGTTACCACGAAGATAGAAGAACAAAACGTATGTGTGTGTGTGTGCGTGTGCGCGTGTGCGTGTGTGTGTGTGCGTGTGTGCGTGTGTGCGTGTGAGGTTGTGGCATGTTTGTCTGGGCAGCAAAATCTTGAAAGATCTTTCTGTTCAAATAAACATCTAAGCAGCCTTGTCTATGTCACAAACAGTCTCTGGTCATCAAACAACTTCACTTTTAATGGGAGGAATGTGTTGCATCGTCATACCCAAGAGACCATTATACTACACTTAAAGATTATGTTATGACATTTTAAATATAGGTTTATACATTTCCCTCTCAACTGAAGTCAGCATAACATCACATATTATGGCCACCATCTCAACATGCTCATTTAACTATTTTTAAGTGCAATCTACAGTGGCACTTTTTGGGATGGAAATGTGAATGTAATGTCTTTGTTTGTCATTTTGTTTAATCTTTGCACGCTCTGTATGTTTTTGCATCAAGGACCACTTTAGAAACAAGTGTTTTAATTAATAATGTGCTATCCTCTGGCGACACATTGTACATATTTTTGTATATCTTTTACCCAAATAAAATTCAATTCAAACTGTCTAGATTCCATTCTTTCTTGACAACATATAGTATACTCTGTTATGCAGGTGAATGAGGACCCAAAAGCGACTTGGCGAAAACAGAGTCTTTAATCCAGTAAAGGAAATATGCAATACTCCTAGACAAATCGGAGCGGTAAATAAAGCATAAAAAACAATTCCACTCGTAATGACGAGAACAGACTGGAGACTCGATCATAAACTGTAGGTTGCCTCGGGAAGGCACTTGACCGTAGCAGACTCAGACACCTGCTCACCACGCAGCATCTGAGGGAAACACGACACGACAGGGCGAAACAAAGACACAGCACGGTGAACAATATACAAGGATCCGACAGGACAGAAACGGAAAACAAGGGGAGAAATAGGGACTCTAATCAGGGGAAAAGATAGGGAACAGGAGTGGAAAGACTAAATGATTGATTAGGGGAATAGGAACAGCTGGGAGCAGGAACGGAACGATAGAGAGAAGAGAGAGAGGGAGGGAGAGAGAAAAAAAGGGAACGAACCTAAAAAGACCAGCAGGGGGAAAACGAACAGAAGGAAAAGCAAAATGACAAGACAATATAAGACAAAACATGACAACACTGTTCATATTGGCTCTATGCTGTCTCTGCCATACAACAACCACCCATCCACGTGAGCCCCCCCCCCCCGCATAGCATCGTAAACCACTGTCATTTGGAAATCCAGCAATTCTCAAATATCTTTATCTGAGACCTGTCAGAGAACCTAGCAGCATAACACCACACCAATGGATATTTATAGCCTAGCTAGCTCACGTTAGGAGAGGAGACCCCAACCCCATTTCTGGGGGGGGGAGCTAAATGGAATGTTTACATCGCCTTTAAAATCCAAGTTTAAACCTTAATTACATTTTTATTCTCACGATAGGTGTGCCTTTATTCAAGAAGATTAAATGAGATGCTCTTAAAAGCCCACTTCTATTACTCCCTCAGCTAATAGGTTCAAATGTGTATGCACATTACGGTGGGTGAGTGCTGAACATGACACAGTACTGTACATTCTGTGAAAAAACAACTTGTCAAGCTGAAAGCTTTCATTCATTTATTCATTCATTCCATCTGTTTCTTCTATATTTCCACCCCTTCCACCCCTGTTTATACAGTATGTCTTGCTTCCAGTGGAGATTAAGGTGACCTGTCATCCCCAGTACTCACCATCTTACAGTCTGTGAGTTAAAACCTTTTTCATAATGGACAAGCACTCCATTACTCTCCAAATAAAGAGGCCAGGGTATAACCTTGTTGCATAGCCACAGCCCATCCCTCCACGCTACTGTCCAGGCCAATTATGTCCAAATTCATTTTCAGGTTCTGCATTTGGAAGCAAAATGCTTTTATCTGGTCCCAGAATGCCTGTGCCCAACATTAGATCAATATTAAGGACATTTGCCCAACAATAGTTACACAAAGATGATGTCTCTCCATGTCTCGGGATGTAGTGCTATTTCCATGCCATACTTAAAGCTTATTGTATGTCAAGTCCCTCTAGGTATCCCAAGAACCTGCACTTCAGTGCATTATAGCAGAATGATCCATGTATTTCTTAAAAACAACCACTTCAATCCATCAACAGACTGAGTACCTTATAGTTACTAGCAGTGTTTCAATGCAATGCTGGCCCCTTTCTTTCACTACTGTATTAGGTGGATGTGTATAGGATTCTGAGTTCACTGCCAGATTTCATCACTAAGAACGTACTCAAGATACATTGTAGAGTACCGTAAGTACCGTAAGTGAGTTACACATGGATGCACTGTAGAGCTAGTACAGTGAATGCTACTACTGTAAGCGTGCAAAATAGAAATGGTTGAAAAGTTGTGTGGAATGTTCAAGTGAACAAGCATACAATTGAAACATAAATGGCTAAACATGAGCATAAAATCTAATCATAAGTCCTTGCTGACCTGGTGCCATCTTGGGCTCTGCCACTGAGAGCTGTTGTGCTGATGACAGATGCCGAGTCGACTGGTTTCACTAAGACTGAGAGGTTTCCAGCGGTGGGCCCCAACTCAAAACGGGCCAGCTGCAGACGGCACAGTGGGCCACTACTGTAGACCACTGGACTAGTGATGTGGTATTCACACTTTCTAGATGCCCTGGAGACCGCAGAGGCACTCAAAAGCAGGAAGTGACCTAGAAAGGGAGGGAACCAGACAATAATTTCCCAGAAGTAAAAAAAAAACAGTTGATTATAGAGCGAAACAACATTTTAAAAATGTTCCCCTTCTCTCTTGCCTGTTTTCCCAGCACTCAACACCATCTATCTAATGACTCCATTACGTCTCTCTGAATACAGTATACTATACCATGCTCTCTGTGAGATAAAGGGAGTACCATGTTAAAAGTGTGAGTGAAAAACACAATTTGTGACCGTGCTTCCTCCCTTACCATCAGAGCTCCCCTCCGAATGGTCGCTGACCGGTCTCATGGCCTGTGTGCTGGATCTGTGTTGCTGTGGTGACGTGACCCTCCAATCATATCTGCTGCTGTGATTGGAGAAGCTCCAGGAGCACGGCGATTCAAAATCACAGGAGGTAACTGCAGGAGTGAGGATAAAGAGTTTCATTAGGTCTGAGACGGACTCTAATGGACCTGTCACACGTTCTCGCTCAACACTGGCCACTGTAAATGTATGATACCATGCACATTGTACTGTATTCATTGACGTCCACATGGAATTCAAGAGGGAAACTACATCTGAAATAGATTTGTAATCAAATGAGTTGGCAGTATTTATACAAAGGAATGAAATGGAGACACAACCCACGGAAATAATTATCCTTATCTGATGCCAGTTTAGGCCAACATGGCATCCTGCTTCAGAAGTAACACGAGACTTTTGATTTATTTTACTAAGCAAGTCAGTTAAGAACAAATTGCCCTATGGGACTCCCAATCACGGCCAGTTGTGATACAGCCCAGGATCAAACCAGGGGTCGATCCCAGGTCTGTAGTGACACCTCTAGCATTGAGATGCAGTGCCTTAGACCACTGCGCCACAACTCCTTAACTGTGTACTCCACTCCACCAATAATTCCTTACATGGGAAGAAGAAACTCCAAATGGGTGAAATTAGCAGAAATGAACCAAATCTCAGCGCAATTATCATTTGAAACCATTATGGTTTCAGTAAATTAGCTACAGTATAGACTTCATCTTCAACGACAGCATAGAATTGGAGTGATAATCTCATGATTGCTGACACATCCTCGGTACAGATACCACAGTTTGTGGGCATTACTGTTTCTACTGTAATTCTGAACACATTCAGACAAGCAATGCAGAGTGATCCACATAAGTGGTAACCTCACAGGGGTCAGTGACATTTTCCACTCATACCAAAGGAGCTCTCTGACATGCATTATCTGAGAGCACATTTACCAGACTCCGATAATGGCAATAAACAGACAGCTCTGCCTACCTCCAAGAACAGCAGATACCAAACCAGATACAGCATATTCAGTAGAACATTGCTACTTAGTTTGACATTGAAAACTCTTTATAAAGCATCTCTGAGCCTTAACAAAGGGCCATCATTAAATATCAAATCCAAAAATACAATTTTCCACATGCTTTGCAAACAATAGGTGTAGACTAACAGTGGAATGCTTATTTACAGGCCCTTCCCAACAATGCAGAGATAATACAAGATGAGGAATAATTACACAATGAGTAACGATAACCTGGCTATATACACGGGGTTCCAGTACCGAGTCCATGTGGAGGGGTACGAGGTAATTGTGGTAGATATGTACATATAAGTGACTAGGCGACAGGATAGATAAAATGATAGATAACAGTAGCAGCAGCGTATGTGATCATATGTGAGTCAAAAGAGTTATTGCGAAAAGGGTCAATGTAGATAGTCTGGGTAGCTATTGGTTAACTATTTAATTAACTCTTTGGTGTCTGGAGTCTGCTACACTCACACAATCATGCACAAATTACTCATGTCAGTACATATTCAGTACAGTTTCTTCTCATCAACCAGAATTGACTAAAATGACCTTAGAAACCCTGCTTAGTGTTTGGAGCTGTTATTGTCCATTTCAGTCTAATTCCATTTGCGCTTGAACTTGCCTAAAGTAGTGCAGGAGATATCAAAAGCATTTTATAGTTCAAACTAATATCGCTGCTTTGTGTCTGATGAAGCAAGTCATTTGCGAACGATCAGACATTGAAACAACTCCATTATCAGCAGAAGACCATGGAATGTCAGTCTGGAAGAGGCAAATATACATTTTTAGGGGCTCCATAACTGGCATGGGGAATCTAACCGAGTGAATGTGTGAGGGTCCTGAAGGAGTGAAACCATTATTAAGAAAGCCATCTGTACCGTCTTTCCTCCTCTTCTGAGGAGTATGAAAGATCGGACCAATATGCAGCATGGTACGTGTCCATGTTAATATTTAATTAAATTGAACACAAAAAAAATATACAAAATAATAAGAGAACGAACAAAAACGAAACAGTTCTGTCTGGTGCAGAGACAGAAAACAACTACCCACAAATCATAGTGGGAACACAGGCTGCCTAAGTATGGTTCTCAATCAGAGACAACGATTGACAGCTGCCTCTGATTGGGAACCATACCAGGCCAAAAGCAGAAATACAAAAACATAGAACAAAAACATAGAATGCCCACCCCAACTCACGCCCTGACAAAACTAAAATAGAGACATAAAAAAGGAACTAAGGTTAGGACGTGACACCATCCCTCTCATCTGGGACGCGGAAATATCCTATGAGAACTGATTAGGTGGAAAATGTAATAAAACTGTTTTTATTGCATGCAGTTTGATGGGTTACTATAAATACAAGCATGCTTTTGTCATAAATAAACAAGGCAGATGAGGCTTTTTGTGTTAAACTACATTTCAAGACGAACACATTACAATGTTGTAAAAGCTGTGACAAAGACTGTATTAGATTAGTGTTTTCAATGGTTTAATTCACTCTCTGCAGACCACACATACTACTGTCACAGCTGTCAAAAGAAGTGGACCAAGGTGCAGCGTGGTGAGTGTACATTTTCCTTTTTATTCAAAATGTCGCCAACAAAACAACAAACGAAAGACACAACCGTGAAGCTTACAGTGCATTAGTGCAACAAACCAAGTTAACTACCCACAGTGAAGGAGGGAAAAAGGGCTACCTAAGTATGATTCCCAATCAGAGACAACGATAGACAGCTGTCCCTGATTGAGAACCATACCCTGCCAACACATAGAAACACAAATAAAGGACATAGAATGCCCACCCAAATCACACCCTGACCAAACAAAAAAAGAGACATAAAAAATGCTCTCTAAGGTCAGGGCGTGACAACTACTTACTACCTAAGAGAAATGGCAGCCCTATAAGGCAAACAATGAATAACGACAGACACCTGAGCCTTAATGACCCTGACACACATGACCATTAATGACACTTAATAAGTTGGGTTCCGTACACACTTTGCATACTTCACTAACGATAGGGGAGAGTATTCTACGCAACTGTGTCAATAATGTCAATAAGTCAATAATGAATTATTCTCCTGGTCTGCTAATGACAAACAGCTTGCTGTGGCTGTGACTAAGTGAATAGTCTTACTTTGGCTCTCGTCCTCTGGCCTCAAGCGATGGGGGAACATGAAGTTCTCCTCCAGGGACTTGTCCAATAAAGCATGGCTGGAGCTGCTAACTGAGAGAGAGAGAGCGCGAGAGCGCGAGAGAGCGAGAGAGAGAGAGAGAGAGCGAGAGAGAGCGAGAGAGAGAGAGCGAGAGAGAGTGAGAGAGAGCGAGAGAGAGAGAGAGAGAGAGCGAGAGAGAGAGAGAGAGAGAGAGAGAGAGAGAGAGAGAGAGAGAGAGAGAGAGAGAGAGAGAGAGAGAGAGCGAGAGAGCGAGAGAGAGAGAGAGAGAGAGAGCGAGAGAGAGAGAGAGAGAGAGAGAGAGAGAGAGAGAGAGAGCGAGAGAGAGAGAGAGAGAGAGCGAGAGAGAGCGAGAGAGCGAGAGAGCGCGAGAGAGCGAGAGAGAGAGAGCGAGAGAGAGCGAGAGAGAGAGCGAGAGAGAGAGAGAGAGAGAGAGAGAGCGAGAGAGAGAGAGAGCGAGAGAGCAAGAGAGAGAGAGAGCGAGAGAGAGAGCGAGAGCGAGAGCGAGAGAGAGAGAGAGAGAGAGAGAGAGAGAGAGAGAGAGAGAGAGCGAGAGAGAGAGAGAGAGAGAGCGAGAGAGAGCGAGAGAGAGCGAGAGAGAGAGAGAGAGAAGAGAGAGCAAGAGAGAGAGAGAGAGAGCGAGAGAGAGAGAGAGAGAGAGAGAGAGAGAGAGAGAGAGCGAGAGAGAGAGCGAGAGAGAGAGAGAGAGAGAGCGCGAGAGAGCGAGAGAGAGAGAGAGAGCGAGAGAGAGAGAGAGAGAGAGAGAGAGAGAGAGAGAGCGAGAGAGAGAGTGCGCGAGAGAGCGAGAGAGAGCGAGAGAGCGAGAGAGCGAGAGAGCGAGAGAGAGCGAGAGAGAGAGAGAGAGAGAGCGAGAGAGAGAGAGAGCGAGAGAGAGAGAGAGAGCGAGAGAGAGAGCGAGAGAGCGAGAGAGAGCGAGAGAGAGAGAGCGAGAGAGAGCGAGAGAGAGAGCGAGAGAGAGAGAGAGAGAGCGAGCGAGAGAGAGCGAGAGAGAGAGAGAGCGAGCGAGAGAGAGCAAGAGAGAGAGAGCGAGAGAGTGCGAGAGAGAGAGAGAGAGAAACAAGTGGTTAGATGATTGCTGTTATTGACTGTGTGTCCCGACACCAGAGGATAGGTGGCTTACTCAAGTGTTCTCTGACGAGGCCTTTACATATAAATTGCACTCTGACATGTTGAATATAATGTAGCCAATGAATGTGGCCAAATGTTTGATGTTTTTGTTGTCCTACAGTTTCAATAATGAGTGTGAAGGCCACAGAAGATAATTGCTGGTCATATAACTTTGGGAAGGATCAATTTGAGTTCACAACGAGTTGTTGTCGCCTACGCATATGAACAAGATGTTTGTAAAAGGCGAGTTTGTACTGTAATAACACGAGGTTCATTACATTTATAACAGGCATTATTAACAGGTTGTAAATACAAACCTTAAGAGGTACAGTATAGTATTTTGACTTGAGCACAATTACCAAACATTACTTTAGAATACATCATTTGTTTACATGGGCTGAAGTTAACAATCTGTTAACAACATGGCTTGAGTTCTACACAATAACCAAAAAGGGTTATTAAAAACTCCTTTGCCATGTTTGAAATGGGCACACATTGCTTGGGATAGTAGGATCAAAGTAGATCAACTATTGGTACTATTACATTAAGCTCTGTTTTGAAATAAGTCATTTTTATGGAACCCATTTTTTTAATAGCCCAATTTAGCTCTCATGAAAAACCAAAAGAACCAAAAGTTCAATGCAAGGTAACCATTACACAACAGCTCAGAACCTTCTCTCTGGATTGCCATACAGTATATCGAGTCCTCGCATTGCTACATACATTATTATCACCACCTTTGATTAAACACAACCCCTGTCTTCGGGCCTGTTTTAATCTTGGCAATAAAACCTCCACTTGTTTATAGAGGGTTGAACATTAAGACGTGTATCTTAATCGTATTAGTTAGGAATGCCTCCTCCCTGAATCTGTCTGTCCTTAGATTTCAATAACATCAGCTGAACTTAATTATCAAGTAATCCCTTTGGCTACGGCTTGTCCACACTTACTCAGTGAAATGAGGGTGGAGGGGACCAGGCCTGAATGTCTACATCCTGGTCAGTGACATTTACATTCAAATAAAAAATTTGGAAAAACAAATTCTGGAAACCATATTTAAATGCCTTTTAATCTTCTACCACAGGAAGCATACAAGGTAATCCGGGATCTCAAGGCAGCTAGGTTTTCAGAATGTGTTAAAAAGAAAATATATATATATATACAAATAAACTATTCACAGAAGGGCCATAAACAAGATCAGGCCGCGGAGAATATTGCAAGTGTGAGAGCTCTGTTTTACCAAGGTATATACAGTAGGCCTACATTACCAGTAGTTTCACAGAGTGAGAGGCAGCAGAATAAGAATACCAGCAAGAATATCTATGCAAACAACATTAAGAGTTGCCTCATACACAGCCCACAGAAAGCACTCCTCTCCCAAACACTCTATTTTATATGCATCGTGTTATTTCTGAACAGGGTGCAACATCAGCACTGTTACAGTAAACCCTTAGAGGCTTAGGAATTCTAACACAAAGACCTGAATAAAGCCCTACTCAAGTTTCCTGATCCCTCTGACTCAAGGCTCCAGGCTACCGACACGCTTTACATCTCTGACTCGCCAAACAGGAACTCAGCCGAAGTGATTGAAACAAATCAAATGTGTATAAACAGATTAATTATAGACAACAAGCCCGATTCAAAACAACGATTGACGATTTTTAACTACAAAGTCACACAAAAATAAACTGGAGATGACAGTTTTAGCTCAATGGGGTAGAGGGCCGGAAACAGGACATAACGCCAACAATCAGAGCCCTGGGGGTTAATGGACAAATCATGTGACACACCCCACGGTCCAATTAGGATCAACACACACTAACAGGAATAGGGGTTTTCACTGGGGGGTCAGCATAACTCAACCTCACAAGACTGGACAAAAGAGACAATAAAAATAAGCCCATACTAGTATCGCGTCATTCTAAAGATTGACCCCTGTATGAAAAGCTCACATGACAATAGACCGTCTGTATGTTGCCAGATGCTGAAGAAAAACATATGAGACATGGCCATGCTTGTGAAATTGGATTATTAAAAAAAAAGCCGCTCACTAAATGGAGTAGGCTGTAACTATATTGGTTACGATGCCATTTTTAATATTGTATAAAAACAGATGTTTCACTGCAAACACAAACATATTTTCTCAGCTTAGATGCCATTAGATGCCTTATTCGCCGTTTGTCACACCAGCCTTCGCTTTGGCTCCCCCTCCTGTCCAGCTCAGGCGTTAGGCGTCGACGGCCTTCTAGCTGCTGCTGAACCTACTGCTGGTAAACGCCCTTCACTCATCCACCCCGTACTTGTCTCGTCATCATTACACACACCTGGTTCCAATCCCCACTCTATCACTGTATCACTCCCTTTGCCATTTGTCTTCGTCGGTCATTGTAAATGTTACTTGTTTTCCTGAGAGGAATCTGTCCTACTATTTCCTGAGTACTTTACATTTTGCACTTTGGGTTTGCCCTGGGCCTTTTTGTATGTGAACATATATTTTGAGCACAACAAAGTTTGGGTTTCATCCCACTTTGATCTATGGTGCTTAAATAAATTCAGTAGTTCTAAACCTGCGACTGCCTCCTGCCTACTCCTCTCTACATCAGTGACAGAATAACCAACCCAAGAAAACAGGAAGCAGCAGGACATCCCGACCTCTCAGCTGTAGGACCAAAGCTCCACCACCACAACTGGTGCCTGGAGCGCCTCGGGACTGCCATGGACGAGGTGCTTCTGGCTTTACGCCAAATACAGGCTACACCACCACCTTCCAGCTCCCTGCAGTTGTTCCAGCCACCCCACCACCATCACCTAGTCCAATGAGCAACGTCCACCTGCCGCTCTCCAAGGGGTTTGACGGCACCCAAGCTCATTGTAGGGGGTTTCTCCTGCAGTGTTAGGCCCGTCATGCCGGTATGGCCTCTGAGACGGACAAGGTGGCCTTGGTGATCTTGGTGCTGACAGGCTGGGCTCTGTAGTGAGCGCACATCATCTGGGAGAGGGACGGACCAGAAGTGTAGTCCTATGAGTGCTTCCGTGCCGTCTTCAACCACCCTACAGAGGGCTGCGAGGGAGGTGAGTGTCTCCTCTGTATACGCCAGGGGTACAGGACAGCGTCAGAGTACGTTCTGGATTTCCACTGGCTGGAACGCTTCGTCCACTGGCTGGAACGACCAGGCCCTGTTGACGGTTTTCCTTAGCGGGCTACAGGCGGACATCCAGACCGAGCTGGCCTGTTTCGATGAGGGCCTCACGCTGTACCAGCTCATCGCCATGACAATCTCCTGCGTGCCCTTCGCCGCCCATCCCGGGGGTTCAGGTATCTCCCAGGAACCTCCAGCGAGATTGAGCCCATAGAGGTTTGGCACGACGCACCTTCACCCTGAGGGACCCCAAAAGCAACATCAACAGGGTCTCTGCTCTTACTGCGGGACCACCCCTGGAACATCTACATCTAAGTCGCTCTGGATAAGAGCGTCTGCTAAATGACTTAAATGTAAATGTAAATGGTTCTAACCTCCCGCGTGGGCACATCTACCCTCTCTCGCATGCAAAGACCGAAGCCATGGAGGCCTATGTTCAGGAGGCGCTGGACTAAAGATTAATTTGTCCATCTACCTCTCTGGCCACCTCCAACTTTTGTGTGAAGAAGGAGGGAGGTCTCCGCCCCTGTATCGATTACTGGATACTAAGTAAAGCAACTGTTAAATTCAGTTATCCCCTGCCTCTCATACCCACTGTGATCAAACAGGTTCTAAGTACTTTACTAGATTGGATTGGCGCAGTGCCTACAACCTGGTGCACATCAGAGAGGGGGATGAATAGAAGACCGCCTTCAGCACCAGCACCGGGCGCTACGAATACAGGGTAATGCCCTACAGCCTGACAAATGCACCCTCAGTGGTTCAATCATTTATTAACAAAGTGTTTAGAGACATGTTGGGTTGCTGGGTAGTGGTGTACATAGACGACATCTTGGTGTACTCCACTACACGCATGCAACAAGTCTCCTGTCAGGTCCGTTTTGGAGAGGCTGAGAGGGCATCACCTGTACGCCAAGGCGGAGAAGTGCTTTTTCATTCAGGAGGCGATCTCTTTCCTGGGCTATCGGATATCCACTGTGGGAGTGGAGATGGAAGAGCAGAGGGTCAGTGCAGTTGGTCCATCCAACATCAAGGCGGTGCAGCACTTCCTTGGTTTTGCTAACTATTTCATGCGCTTCGTTAGGGGTCTCACCTCCCTACTGAAGGGAGGTCCTCGACAGCTGTGTTATACTGAGGAGGCCAACGAAGCCTTCCGTGCGCTCGAGGAACGTTTTACTGATGCACCTGTTCTGGCTTACCCTGACCCATCTCTGCCCTTCATCGTGGAGGTGGACGCATCCGAGGTTGGAGTTGGGGCTGTTCTCTCCCAACGCACGCCTAAACTCCATCCATGCGCCTTCTACTCACGGAAGCTTTCTCCCGCAGAGCAGAATTACGACGTGGGGGATCGTGAGTTGTTGGCCGTCAAGAAGGCGCTGAACACGTGGCAGCACTGGCTGGAGGGTGCTAAACACCCATTCCTTGTCTGGAAAGACCACAAGAACTTGGAGTACATTCGAGCAGCGAAGAGGCTGAACCCGCGTCAGGCCAGGTGGGCCCTATTCTTCGCCGGGGTTGACTTTACCCTCTCCTACCGGTTGGGATCGAAGAACATTAAGGCCGATGCATTGTCCCGGGTGCATGACACAGAGGATCGGAGGGAGAAAATGACACCCATTATTCCCCTGTCCTGCACTGTGGCTCCTGTCGCGTGGAATGTGGACAGGGACATCCGTCGAGCACTGTGACAGGAGCCCTCACCTAACCACTGTCCGGAGGGGCATATCTACATGCCGTCTCCTCGCCTGGGCGCACACAGCACTTTTGGGGCACCTGGGTATAGTCCATACTATCAACTGGCTCTTCGCCAAGTACTGGTGGCCCACCTTGGCCTGGGACGTCCAGGTTTAAGTCTCTTCCTGCTCGACCTGCACACAAAGCAATACACCTAGGCACCTCCCCTATGGCAAACTCCACCCACTGCCGGTTCCACAATGACCTTGGTCCCATCTCTCCGTGGACTTTGTCACAGACCTTGCCCCCTCAGAGGGGCACACCACCATCCTGGTTGTTGTGGACCGGTTTTCCAAAGCATGTCTGGTCTCCCTACGGCCCTGCAAACCGAGGAGACTCTCTTTTCTCATGTCTTCCTGCACTACGGGTTCCCGGAGGACATGTGGGCTTTCATGAAATGACTGGGGGGTCATGGTCAGCCTCACCTAAGGGTACCATCCCCAATCAAATGGGCAGGGGGAAAGGGTATATCAGGAACTGGGTATTCCTGCTGTCTCCCTTAATGGTTGAATATTCTGTGACGTTGGCATGAAGGATCGGGAGACAGACGCAGACGTAATCAGGTTTTTATTTAGCCCAAATTACGGTGTGCCGTAGAAAGGCACGGGGACAAAGACCAAACAAACACGTACACAAAACACAGGGTTGAAATCCAAACAAAAGAGCCAGGAGTACCATAAAATAAATACACACAGGCACAATGATTATCTCACGGGACAAGATCCGTAATCATCTACACAATCCACAAGGCCACGAAAGCCCAAAACACACAACACAGGTACTTACACACACCAACGGACATTGTAACAATAATCGTCAGCGCCAGGGTGAACTGGCACATAAACTCAGCAAAAAATAAACGTCCTCACCGCTGTCAACTGTGTTTTTGTCAGAAGACTTAACATGTAAATATTTGTATGAACATAAGATTCAACGACAGACATAAACTGAACAAGTTCCACAGACATGTGACTAACAGAAGCGAGAAACGCGAATCGGACCATCACCCCTGGTGAGACAAAACCGTGACTCGTCAGCGAAGAGCACTTTTTGCCAGTCCTGTCTGGTCCAGCGACGGTGGGTTTGTGCCCATAGGTGACATTGTTGCCGGTGATGTCTGGTGAGGACCTGGCTTACAACAGGCTCTCAAGCCCTCAGTCCTGCCTCTCTCAGCCTATTGTGGACAGTCTGAGCACTGATGGAGGGATTGTGTGTTCCTGGTGTTCCAACTCGGGCAGTTGTTGTTGCCATCCTGTAACTGTCCCGCAGGTGTGATGTTCGGATGTACCGATCCTGTGCAGGTGTTGTTACACGTGGTCTGCCACTGCGATGGCGATGAGCTACCCGTCCCATCTCCCTGTAGTGCTGTCTTAGGCATCTCACAGTACGGACATTGCAATTTATTGGCCTGGCCACATCTGCAGTCCTCATGCCTCATTGCAGCATGCTTAAGACCACGCAGATGAGCAGGAACCCTGGGCATCTTTTTTGAGTGTTTTTCAGAGTCAGTAGAAAGGCCTCTTTAGTGTCCTTAATTTTCATAACTGTGACCTTAATTTTCTACCGTCTGTAAGATGTTAGTGTCTTAACGACAGTTCCACAGGTGCATGTTCATTAAACCCTTTACAAAGAAGATCTGTGAAGTTATTTAGATTTTTCCTAATTATCTTTGAAAGACAGGGTCTTAAAGAAGGGACGTTTCTTTTTTTGCCGAGTTTATATACCAATACAATCAGTTGGAATAGGGGCTAGGTGTGCACAATGAAAGTTCCAGAGGGATCAATGACAGGTTCGCCCTGTGACTTTTTGTTTATGAAGATATATTTTGAGCACAACAGCGTTTGGTTTTTGTCCGGCTTTGATCTATGGTGCTTAAATAAATTCAGTAAACCTGCGACAGCCTCCTGCCTACTCCTCTCTATACCAGTGACACCATTTGCCATTTGGCTTCAAAATAAAGCAATTGTTGGTTCAATTTAACAGTTGGCATGTTTTATTGAAGACACTAAAATGCATAAATTGATGTTTACTTTGGGGGCGTTGGCTTCTTCGCTAGCTACTGACTATCAAATGAAGCAAAGATGTTTCCAGAGTAAGGGATTGTTTGACAGTTTACCGTCACATGTGCGGTTCAATGCTGAGATGACGCCCTATGATTGGCTCTAAAAATGTAACAAAATAAAAATATATTCAATCATCAACCACAGGATATCTGGTCATCTTCAGAAATGAAAGGAATGAATGATCTGGCTCATTAGCTAGTGCAGGCCCAGCCTCAAAGCAGAATCTGTGATTCAGGTCCAGGCTGTGTCGTGTGCAAGCTACTCCAGCTGCACAGGCGACGGAGCACATTTGACGGTGACAGCTGGGCCTGCTTAGCCAACCAGCTCTACGGCTCCACACTGCCAACACGCTCCTAAGCAGACCCGTCTCTCCTCTACTCCTCTCCTCAGAACATCATGCAGCAGAACGACGTCTTCTTACATCCTCTGTTCCCTGCTGAGTCATCCACTGGAAGAGCATCCGCCTGCTTCCGAAAGGCTTTATCCCCTCTGGGGAAGAGTAATGTCAACTTACACTATAGCCCCATGATCTAAGACAACGCCCCACGGTCTGAAGACAAAGATGAGATTCCACAGCATTTCAACTCAATTACACAAACCTGGGTTCATAACCTCCCTGCCGTGCTCCAGATTTAGTTCAACTTCAAAAGGTAGTGCCTGGTGTACCGGGCACGCACTACAAAAACCCCATACTTGGTAGAAATGTTTACTCTTGATAACAGCCTTTTGTGTATGTTTGATTGATTTGAATGGTTTACATGTGTTCCATTCCACCTCACACCTTTCACAGTAAAACATTTAAAAATGGACTAGATATTTAGTTCAGGGAACACTGTAGCTTACAGTACATTCTCACACCGGAGCGTTTTGCTCATTATATTTTCAGTCTTTTGTTCTTTCCAAGGGTTCCAGTACATAGTGGATTATGATACAGTAATACATCAGTACTGAGCTATTTCAGATATTTCCAAATTGTATTCTGACCAAAAGGGTGCCCAAAACGTACAATACTTGATATCTTCTGTAGGAAAATTAACTCATTCACAGAAAAGGTCTTTAGAAGGGAGCAATTTATTTGCAACGTTGTTTTAATGAAATCCACATCCTAAGGCATGGTTTGTTGTAGAGGGACATCAACTAGAACCAGTGGTCTGCATCATTCCCAACGGACACCAGTTTACATCCTGTTTAAGTCATGCACTGTCTATTCATGCAGAAACGCCTAAACATATCAGATGTCTCACACATGTTGGTGTTAAAAGCTCTGCAGGATGTACAGGAGCTGGTGCTGTACCCACTAAGAGGGTATGTCCAGAGGGATATCCTAATAATACAGCTTTGGCAGTGCATGGGCAATTTACTGACGCTAAAAGGCATAAACCATGGTGCTATTCTGCCAATGGACCATTGGATGCCTGTCACAGTGATACAACTCACTCATCGTCACAATCTTTCCTAAGTCGCCAGAAAAGCCTCCATTTACTATCAAAGCAAAAAGCATATCACAAATGTTCTGAGCATCAGCCTTGCCTTTTTCTAATCTAGTTTAAGAAAGTTCAATCAGGAAGGCTGGTCCGAATGCTCATTTAACTTCATCCAGTAGGCTTAACATAATTCAATTTGTTTCCTTTTCTACGGGCATATTGGGAATGAATACAAATGTATCATCAACATAGCGTCTTGTTTCTTCTCCTCGTTCCTATTAGCCGTGTGTGGAATGTCTTTCGCCTACTTACCTCATAGCCTTTAAGCACGGCACAATAATGCACATTCATCACGCTGGCTGTTTAACCTCCGGGCTCACTCTTGCAATTAGCACCTTCCTCTCTCTCAGCCAATGGGCTTAAATCTGGGGATGTATTTAAAATGTCCACCTACGCTCGTTCTCTCACTTTTCGACAAGCATCCACCTCCTCACCACTATAATAATCTGAAGGCCTGTCATCAGCGGAGGAAAGGAGTTCCAATGATGGAAGCCAGCAGACCCTCATAGGGCTACCTGCCATCACATCATCTGGCTCCGAGGATCTTCCCTTGGAGACAAGACCATTCCCCAAACCATTTATTAAAATGTCATAACGCATTGCGTCGTTGTTGTTCATTCGGTTAGGCCTGTGCTCGATTGAATTAGCCGAAGGTCCAAGTAGGAGTCTTCATTTAGCCAATAACTAACAAGGCTTGCCAAATGGAATCTTCAGTATTCACAAAGGAACGTTTCGGTAGTGATGTGGCCAGGAAATTTAAACCTGACAAATGAGTTTGGTGCTGATCCGACACACTTCCTTCAAACACATTGAACCACAAGGGTATACTTTATCACCATTTAACGAAAACGAGGAGGGATAAGACTCCCATGAGCTTAAAATAGGAAGTAACTCTTGGACATTGGGCTCCCTTGTAAAAATAGATTATCGATTTGATTCCAAGTGTAATCCTTTTCTATTCTGTTATGAGACTGTATATTGTGTATCCACGCCTACTTAGGGACTCGTGCAATACAGCTTCAGCATCAATATAATATCTACAGCATGATCTAACTCAGAGCCATTAGTGTCCTCCTAAGTGAAGCAGTTATGTCCGACCTTGAATTCAAACCAGCTCCAGAGGCTAAGGAGTATCTTGGAAGAAGAGGAGACAGACAGTGGAGTCACGGATAAACAGAGCAGCACATCTGTTGAACACATCTGTTCTCTTCATTAGAAGTGCTTGACATTCATTAGGTTCCAGGACAGTGAAACCGCACCGCGCTCTTCCCCACGCCTGTCAACAGGAATGTTTTCCTCATTAACTGAAGGCTTTCACATTCCTGTCATATTATATAGAGCTGAGATGAAGCAGTTCTGTTCCTTACCCTGTATAGAGGTAATAATGATCAGATATAACAAGGGATTATGTGCTGCAGTCAACTTCCTTCAAACACTATACTGTATATTAGTGGAATGAAAACAGGTTAATATGTGTCTTCCTGACTGGTATCCATTCAGGGAGGAATATTGCCCTTTTCATTTATTTCACTCCAGCAGGGAGACTGAAAAAATCCAGCAACTTAACTGGTCATCCTATGTTAATTAGGTCTACTGTTAGTCTGTGACTGGTAGTAGATTTACTGTGGTTACAGACTTAAGTAGCTCTGGAGTCAACCAAAAACATGCTGAAACTCATTGTTCTAAAAGACGAGGAATATGTCAATCTGAAGAATTCAAGCCCTATTAATAGGAAGTTAGAGCACCGCATGTTTTAAGACATAGAGAACCAAACCTATGACAACAGAACATTGAATTCCAAAACATGGTCATGACCCACCACAGGAAATTGTGATTTAGGTTTTATTTTCTTGCTCATTCCAGACATATCATATGGGGCTGTCCACCAGAACTCTGACGCACGCCACTGACACATCGAGGAGAACAGTGCTGCAGAAAATCAAATACACAGGAGACTGGGCTCTTGTGATTACAGATATCCTCAAGAGCCCAGAGGTAAAACTCAGCAGAATCTGCTCTCTGTTAATCAGCCAGCCAAAATACCACGACAGTGTTTTCATGCTAGTGAAAATTGGCAATTTCCAAAGGCGTTTGTTCAGGGGGAACCCTAGATCTGGACAGACCACAGACAGGATGGAAATATCCAGGCCTCCAGCTGTAATAAGTTCCTCTTTGTTTTTCAAACTAAACACAACTTGGGACAGGGTCTGTGCTGCAACTTGTCTCATCCTTTTCTACTAGAGAGACTATTTGACCACTAGGAAAAACATGGCTACCGCACCGCAAGACCATAACAAAATACAGGGTCTGTTGTTGGAGCAAAATGCTGGTCTTCTCCCTGCCCACTTCTAAGGACCTATTCATATGCAGTGAATCAGGCTTTTGGCATTTCCCAAAAATTACACCATAATTCAATTTATAATTTAATTGGTTGCAGCTAGGCTTGAATTAGATTCAGGGGTTCCTCAGACCTCAGACCCCTGTCCTTCCATTTACACTAAAAGCCCACATCATCCAGACATTCTCTGCCCCCCCCCCCACACACACACACACACACACACACACACACACACACACACACATCCTCTCTATCCCCCATTCATCCACTCACCTCATCACAACCTCGCTTTCCCATTAATACATTGTAAAGTGAGGTTTTATATAATATTCAGTTCTTGCCCCTGTCAGTGGAAATTGGCCATTTTTAGAAGACTTTGTTCAGGAGGGACAGGAAGGAAATATGAGCCACCACAACCACCACAACCTCGCTTTCCCATTAACACATTGAAATCTATATGCTATGATGACATACATCCGAGATTCAAGATTGACAAAAACACAGCTGGACAAATTTGGGAATAAGTTTGGGTGTGAGGACGAGTCGGAAATGGGTCACTGCAGCACCACTGTCATATTCGCTTGTTACCTTAGCTAAACATGAGCACAATTCCCACCTGTATTTACAGACCCGCCTACCCAAACTCGTGACTTCTTGAGAGAGTTGAGGAGTCTCCCCAGATTGTTTGCTGAATATCAGAGAAAAGCTGACATTCTCCCCAGACTTTGTGCCGTTGCCTACAGGCGTACGCTGCTCCAAGTTCGGTGATATCCGAGACTATGCATAATGTTGGTCAAATTATATTATATGACCAAATGTATGTGGACACCTGCTCGTTGAACATCTCATTCCAAAATCATGGGCATTCATTTGGAGTTGGTCCCCCTTTGCTGCTATAACAGCCTCCACTCTTCTGGGAAGGCTTCCCAATAGATGTTGGAACATTGCTGTGGGGACTTGCTTCCATTCAGCCACAAGAGCATTAGTGAGGTTGGGCGATTAGCCCTGGCTTGCAGTCGGCGTTCCAATTCATCCCGAAGGTGTTTAATGGGGTTGAGGTCAGGGCTTTGTGCAGGCCAGTAACATTCTTTCACACAGATGTCGATAAACCATTATGGACCTCGCTTTGTGCACAGGGGCATTGTCATGCTGAAACAGGAAAGGGCCTTCCCCAAACTGTTGCCACAAAGTTGGAAGCACAGAATCGTCTACAATGTCATTGTATGCTGTAGCATTAAGATTTCCCTTCACTGGAACCAAAGGGCCAAGCCCGAACCATGAAAAAAAGCTCCAGACCATTATTTGTCCTCCACCAAACTTTACAGTTGGCACTATGCCTTGGGGCAAGTAGCTGTCACACCCAGACCTGGTGGCTGCCCTTTTTCCCACCTGTGGTTGTGGGAAGTTTACTTTGTTTAGGGCACATAGCCTTTAGCTTCACGGTTTGTTTATTGTTGTGTTCTGTGTCATTTTCCAAATAAAGAGAAAATGTACGCTCACCACGCTGCACCTTGGTCCTCTTCCTTCAACAGCCGTGACAGAACTTCCCACCACCAACAACGGACCAAGCAGCGTGGTAAGGAGGAATGGACGTGGGAGGACATTTTGAATGGCAAGGGATCCTGGACGTGGGAGAGGATCCTGGTCGGGAAGGATCGCCTGCCCTGGGAGCAAGTAGAAGCAGAGAGGAAGGCGAAGGCAGCAGCTAAAGCAGAGCGGCAGCATTATGAGGGAACACGGCTAACAAGGTTGCCCGAGAGGCAGGCTTCCAGTGTGTCTCTCCACTCCAGTGATGATCCACGGCACAAAGCCTTCCAGTGATGATCCATGGCAAGAAGCCTCCAGTGATGATCCATGGCACGAAGCCTCCAGTGATGATCCATGGCACGAAGCCTCCAGTGATGATCCATGGCACGAAGCCTCCAGTGATGATCCATGGCACGAAGCCTCCAGTGATAATCCATGGCGAGGGTGCCCAGTCTGGGGCCCGCAGCGAGGGTACTGTATAACGCCCTGATAATTTTTATGTCTCTATTTTGGTTTGGTCAGGGCGTGAGTTGAGGTGGGTATTCTATGTTCTATGTTGTGTAGTTCTATGTTTTAGCCGGGTAGGGTTCTCAATCAGGGACAGCTGATTGAGTAGACGTAGACTGCCCTTTTTCCCACCTGTGGTTGTGGGAAGTTAACTTTGTTTAGGGTACATAGCCTTTAGCTTCACAATTTGTTTTTGTAGTGTTTATTGTTTTGTTCGGCGTCATTTTCCAAATAGAGAGAAAATGTACGCTCACCACTCTGCACCTTGGTCCTCTTCCGTCAATGAAGCGTGATTCATCACTCCAGCGAATGCGTTTCCACTACTCCAGAGTCCAATGGCGGCGAGCTTTACACCACTAGCCGACACTTCGCATTGCGCATGGTGATCTTAGGCTTGTGTGCGGCTGGTCGGCCATAGAAACCCATTTCATGAAGCTCCCGACGAACAGTTCTTGTTCTGCCATTGCTTCCAAACTCAGTTTGGAACTCGGTAGAGTGTTGCAACCGAGGACATCGCTTCAGCACTCAGCGGTCCCATTCTTTAAGCATGTGCGTCTTACCACTTCGTGGCTGTGCTGTTGTCACTCCTAGATGTTTCCACTTCACAATAACAGCACTTACAGTTGACCAAGGCAGCTCTAGCAGGGCAGAAATTTTACAAACTGACTTCTTGGAAGTCCTATGACGGTGCCACGTTGAAAGTCACTGAGCTCTTCAGTAAGGCCATCCTACTGCCAATATTTGTCTATGGTGATTGCATGGCTATGTGCTCGATTTTATACGCCTGTCAGCAACGGGTGGGGCTGAAATAGCCACTAATTTGAAGGGGTGTCCATATACTTTTTGTATATATACTGTAGATGGCATCATCTGGTTAGAAAAGGTGAGAACCTTTAAATTCTGCATTAAAATCAACAATTCCATAGTGAGTCATGCAATCTACGGTACAGAAGGTCATCACTTAATCGACTTAATAGATTTGTCAGTCTGTATTCCATTCAGGGAGGCCTGCAATCTAACTGCTTCAATCATTCATTTAACATACATTTAGGGAATGTTTAACTGAAAACATGTTGAAAGTCTTTATCATTTAGAATAATATCTAAAAGGGGTAAATACATTTTCACAGCCTGGTTTTGATTATCCACCTGGAAATGGCTCATCACTGGCTTATGAAGGAGCAGGAGCATGCCATGGACAGTTTTGTACACGAAATCAGATGCTTACCTATTGGGAGCACTACTTTATTTAATAAAATACAATTTAATACAACTTTAATACATTTTTGTTTAAGATAAATACATTTCCATCATCTTCACTCTGGTGAATTATCCTTCTTCCTGTTTTGTCTTAGAGAGACATTCTTCTATGTTTTGGAGTCTAGTTATTTAGAAGGGTTCTGTTGTTTTTTGGTTGAAAAATGATGTCCAGTAGGCCCAGGTATTTACAAAGGGGTCAGGTTTCAAGTGGATTTTAGCTGTTATTTGTTCCATATCTTGGATTTTGTTGGTTATGTTGGTCTAGTCCTGGATGGTTGGTATCTGAGGTGATAGCCAGTGTCTTCTTATTGCTTTCTTACTTCTGGCCAACAAGATGTTATATAGCGGGCCTCCTGAGTGGCACAGCAGTCTAAGGCACTGCATCACCATGCTAGAGGCGTCACTACAGACCCTGGTTCGTTCCCAGGCTGTGTCACAACTGGCCATGTTCGGGAGTCCCATAGGGCGGAGCACAATTGGCCCAGTGTCGTCCGGGTTAGTGGAGGGTTTGGCTGGGGTAGGCAGTCATTGTAAAATAACATTTTGTTCCTAAAATATTGGGCCATGTGTTTAGCAGATGTAAAGCACATCAGATAGTAAAACGTTGTCATTCACTACTTAAGAATTCGAACATGTCTGAACATGCCATCACTCATTATTTCCCTCTAATTGAGCTTTAGGAGCAACAAGCTACAAAATGATTTGCATCAAAGGCACCATCTGCAGCATATTATTGTGTTTTCTAAAATGTCCTTGAGTCTCTAAAGGGTTTTCGTATTCTTCCTCTTTATTCAAATATATTCACACACCGCGTTAATTGCTAATTGAGACGGGATTCACAATTAGCTGCTTACTTAAATGAACAGCCCAGCCCATCTGTTCAATTACATTGACGATTCATACAGTAAAAATAAAACGATTAATATGGCATCATAATAAACAGATTCAAGTGAGAATCAAAGTATTGGAGGTTATAGAGCACAGCATAATTGAAAAATATTCATACCCCTTGACCTTGAAAACATTTTGTTACATTACAGACTTATTCTAAAATTAATTAAAACATTTCTAAATCCACATCAATCTAAACGCAATACCCCATAGTGACAAAGCCAATCCAGGTTTTTATACATTTTTGCAAATGTATTACAAATTAAGAATAGGAATACCTAAATGACTTAAATGTACCTTATTTACAAAAGTAATCAGACACTTTTCTATGAGATAAGGTGCATCCTGTTTCCATTGATCGTCCTTGAAATGTTTCTACAACTTGATTGGAGTCCACCTGTAGATAATTCAATGATTGTACATTATTTGGAAAGGAACACACCTGTCTCTATACAATTTCCCACAGTTGACAGTGCATGTCAGAGCAAAAACCAAGCAATAAGGTCAAAGGAATTTTCCACAGCACTCAGAGTCAGGATTTTGTCGAGGCACATATCTGGTGAAGGGTACCAGAAAATGCACATGACAGCTCGCTTGGAGTTTGCCAAAAGGTACCGAAAGGACTCACAGACCATGAGGAACAAGATTCTCTGGTCTGATGAAACCAAGATTGAACTATTTGGCCTGAATGCCAAGCGTCACGTCTGGAGGAAACCTGGCAACATCTTATGGTGAAGCATGGGGGTAGCAGCATCATGCTGTGGGGTTGTTTTTCAGCGGCAGAGACTGGGAGACTAGTCAGGTTTGAGAGAAAGATAAACGAAACAAAGTACAGAGAGATCCTTGATGGAAACCTGCTCCAAAGCGCTCAGGACCTTAGATGGGGGCGAAGGTTAATCTTCCAACAGGCCAACAACCCTAAGCACACAGCCAAGACAACGCAGGAGTGGCTTCGGGACAAGTCTCTGAATGTCCTCGAGTGACCAGCCAGAGCCCGGACTTGAATCCGATCTAACATCTCGAGACACCTGAAAATAGCTGTTCAGTGTCGCTACCCATCCAACCTGACAGAGCTTGAGAGGATCTGCAGAGAAGAATGGGAAAAACACCCCAAATACATGTGTGCCAAGCTTGTAGCGTCATACGCAAGAAAACTCAAGTCTGTAATCGCTGCCAAAGGTGCTTCAACAAAGTACTGAGTAAAGGCTCTGAATACTTATGTACAGTTGAAGTCGGAGGTTTACATACACCTTAGCCAAATACATTTAAACTCTGTTTTTCACAATTCCTGACATTTAATCAGAGTAAAAATTCCCTGTTTTAGGTCAGTTAGGATCACCACTATTTTAAGAATGTGAAATGTCAGACTAATAGTAGAGAAAATTATATATTTCAGCTTTTATTTCTTTCATCACATTCCCAGTGGGTCCGAAGTTTACATACACTCAATTGGTATTTGGTAGCATTGCCTTGAAATTGTTTAACTTGGGTCTAATGTTTCGGGTAGCCTTCCAAAAGCTTCCCACAATAAGTTGGGTGAAGTTTGGCCCATTCCTCCTGACAGAGCTGGTGTAACTGAGTCAGGTTTGTAGGCCTCCTGGCTCGCACACACTTTTTCAGTTCTGCCCATAAATTCTCTATAGGATTGAGGTCAGGGCTTTGTGATGGCCACTCCAATACTGTACCTTGTCGTTAAGCCATTTTGCCACAACTTTGGAAGTATGCTTGGGGTCATTGTCCATTTGGAAGAACCAGTCAAGGGGTCTGAATACTTTCTCAATGCACTCTAAATATTCTTGCCAAGTCCAACATTCCCAAAAATCCAGTCTCCAACCTAATGTTAACTACATTACCATAGCATAAAGTTAGCATATTGAATCAGCTATGACAGCACAGACAGGTTTTCACAATGGCCTGAACAGCTCTTCCATAGAAGATCCTCTTTACACTACACTAGTTTGACGACACATATCAGTTCCACAACACATAGTTTTGTAGTGTAACGAGAGTGCTCTGGCTTCAAAACTCTCTCTCCCAAGCCACTTTGGTATCTACAGTAGTGTAGGACACTCCTCTGAGTGGTATAGTATAAAGACAATGGCTCTCCAACGCCTCATGCCCCCTGCAAACTGCACGCAGAGACAATAAAATGCTATACATGAGTTCTGATTCTAGGTATGTAGAAACAGGGCTTAGATGACAAAATCTCGCGCCATCCCTTTAAGTTCAAACATATTAAGCAGTGGTGCAAATTAGAGCCATGAGTGCACTGCTTGCTCCTCATCTCCCTACAGTGTATAGGTACGCATCAGTTATATTTCCGATTGGTGTCAACATAATTACATTTCCATGCTTTTGGGAGTAGAATGTCGTTTTTTATTTTTTTTAAAAAAAATTTTTATCAACAGAAATGACCTTATCACAGTCGTTCTATAAAAAGGAAAATCTCACGGGAGGCAGTGACCCCCACTACTTACTTTGCCACCGCTGCTGAAATAAATCCGAGGGGAAACACTGCATCTATCTACGATAATATGATGTATAGCCTACTGTACACATGTCTGTACAAAGACTGTTTACAATAGCAGTATCCTACCCTAAAGGAGCTCCCTCCCAACTGAGATTTTCTCCAGTAGACATGTCGTGTAGGAAATGCGTAACCAACGTACCACTCTACTCATATAACATGCCTGCTAGACGTCACATCAACATGAGTTTATTATTTTATAGATTGGATCTGCCTCAAGAAAAAGGTAACTGACACTTGCATTGAATTCATTCAGCTTGTATATCAATTCAAAACAACCAAATGAAGTTAGAGTACAAGTAACTGAAATCAATGTGAAGCTTCAGCAAGTATGGACAGTAGATTTCAAAGACAACATATAGAGAAATGACCTTTGTCGTCTGTTGTTGGTGTTCATTTCACCTGGACAGAATACTAAGCATTACTGGAGGGGGGGGCAGACGTTAATTACGGTTCTTCTTATTAAAACACAAATTAAGTTAAGCCTCCTTCCTCTTCTTGGTTATTGAAACGTCTACAGTGAACAAGAATCCCTACAGTATAGCTCAATGATTCCAATGAGAGTGTCTCTGAGTCGTACATGGTTATTTTGATGAATCAATTATATTTTCAGAAGTAACCTCAAATCAGGTTTCGATTCCTTCCTTACTTTTGGCAGTTGCTTCTTCAATCATACTAAAAGCAAAAGTCAAACCCAAACAATGCACAGGCCTATTTAGACTTAGACAAAGAGGCATAATTCTGGTAATAGTTAACTGGCATTTACAGGAAAACATTTCCGTCATCTTGCAGAACAACAAATGCTCAAACATGTTCTGCAAACTAAGTTGTAGAGGGGCTATTTTCTTTAGTACGCTAGAATAAGAACTAATTGACTGTGCCACAGCGGTGAAAATGATACCAATATTTGCTCATTCAGAGTGAGTACTGTGTCCTGTTTTCCCTTACGGAATATATATTTTTTGTGATTTTACTGTGATGACCATTGGATAGGTTATCTAATCAGTTATGTGGATAATAAGGGCAGCGAATCAACTATGCACCAGAAAACCAATGCCATTGGTGAGCCATCTAAGCAATGCCAGGAAATAATACATAAAATCAGTAGAGAAGCATGGCTTCACTTTTAATGTCTCTTGCTTTGTAAAACCAATCCAAATAGACCTTACCGTGAAATGCGTACTTACAAGCACTTAACCAACAATGCAGAGTAAGTAAGAAAGATTTGCTCAATAAACTAAAGTAAAAACAGAAACACAATAAATGAACAATAACAAGGCTATATACAATGGATACTGGTACCGAGTCAATGTGCAAGCGTACGGGTTAGTTGAGGTAATTCATTATATATACAAAAGTATGGGGACACACCTTCAAATTAGTGAATTTGGCCACTTCAGCCAGACTCGTGCTGTTACTGTGAAGTGGAAACATCTAGGAGCAACAACGGCTGCGTGGAAAAGTGATATACACCACACAAGCTCAAAGAACCTGACCGTCGAGGGCCGAAGCGAGTAGCTTGAGTTCCAAACTGCCTCTGGAAGCAACGCCAGCACAATAAGTGTTTGTCAGGAGCTTCAAGAAATCGGTTTCCATGGCCGAGCAGTCGCGCACAAGTCTAAGATTACCATGTGCAATGCCAAGCATCAGCTGGAGTGGTGTAAAACTCACCGCCATTGGAATCTGGAGCAGTGGAAACGTGTTCTCTGGAGTGATGAAACACACTTCACCATCTGGCAGTCCGACGGACGAATCTGGGTTTGGCGGATGCCAGGAGAACGCTACCTTGCCCCAATACATAGTGCCAACTGTAAAGTTTGTTGGAGGAAGAATAATGGTCTGGGGCTGTTTTTCATTGTTTGGTCTAGGCCCTTTAGTTCCAGTGAAGGGAAATCTTAACACGACAGCATACAATGACATTCTGTGCTTCCAACTGTGTGGCAACAGTTTGGGGAAGGACCTTTGCTATTTCAGAATGACAATGCCCCGTGTAAAAAGTGTGGAAGAACTTGACTGGCCTGCACAGTGCCCTGACCTAATTTTTCCCAAGATGGTGGTGCAGTAGGTAGGACGTGTGTATGTGTATCTGTCTCTGTCCTTGTCTTTTGTCTTTTCCTGTGTAAATAGTCTGTGTTAGCCACGGCTAGCGGTCCTCACCTTTTTCCTCCGTCATCAGCCAGCCTTAGCTCGGACAACACCTGCCAGTCTGCACAGCGCGATATCAACCCAGAGCATATCGGACTGCTTCTCTCTACCATTTCACCGGATTCCTGCCGCTTTGGATCATTACACAAAATCATTACTCCGAATCATCACAGCTAGCTAGCTGCAAACGAGTGGCCACTGTTAGCTAACGCCTCTGTCCCGAAGCAAGCACCAGCTAGCCTTGAGCTGGCCTCGAGCTAGGCCCATATACCAGCTAATTCTAGGGCTACAATACCTCCTTTGCCAATTGGCCTGGACCCTTTATGGTTGACATGGAGCCTCGCAGATCCATCACGACTGGACTGCCGACGTGATCGCCCGATGTGGTTTCAGCAGGCTATTCTGTTACGATGTCGCCAAAGAACCAGCTTCTAGCCTCGACCCGCTAGCTTTTCTGAACGCTGTGTCCCCTGCTCGCCTAGCGTAATAGTGATTACCGATCAGCACCTTGACTCACCTATTGCTGCTCTTTTGACCCTGTAATCACTCATTTACACAGCTGATGCCCCCTGGACTGTTTCAATAACATGGTACCTCATTTTGTTTACCTGTATGTACCCAACTGACCCATTCTGCCCATTAATCGCCATCTACCCGTTGTTGTCTTAGCTCTCCTGATCAACACCTGTGATTGCTTTATGCATCTCTCTAATGTCCGTGTCTGAATCCTGTCTTAGGAAGGCCACCAAAAATTCGGAAATTTCCATCCCCAATTACAACATTTTCCACCAAGATAGAACTGCCAACGCGGTGGAGTTGCAATCTTTTGCAGAGATAGCATGCAGAGTTCTGTCATGCTATCCTGGTCTGTGCCCAAACAGGTTGAGCTTCTACTTTTAAAAATCCACCTTTCCAGAAATAAGTCTCTCACTGTTTCCGCTTGTTATAGACCCACCTCAGCCCCCAGCTGACACCATATGTGAATTAATTGCCCCACATTTATCTTCAGAGTTTGCACTGTTAGGTGACCTAAACTGGGATATGCTCAACACCCTGGCCATCCTACTATCTAAGCTAGATGCCCTCAATCTCACACAAATTATCATGGAACCTACCAGGTACCACCCTAAATCCGTAAACAAGGGCACCCTCATAGATATCATCCTGACCAACTTGCCCTCTAAATACACCTCTACCAGGATCTCAGCGATCACTGCCTCAATGCCTGTGTCCGTAATGGGTCCGGAATCAAATTACCAACACCCATCACTGTCAAAAGCTCCCTAAAACACTTCAGTGAGCAGGCCTTTCTAATCGACCTGGCATGGGTATCCTAGAAGGATATTGACCTCATTCCGTCAGTAGAGGATGCCTGGTTATTCTTTAAAAGTGGTTTCCTCGCCATCTTAAATAAGGATGGCCCATTTAAAAAATGTAGAACTAAGAACAGATATAGCCCTTTGTTCATTCCAGACCTGACTGCCCTTGACCAGCACAAAAACATCCTGTGGCGTACTGCATTAGCATCGAATAGTCCATCCTGTGGCTAGCTTTTTGAAACAGAAATTTGCATCCTGTAACACAAACTCCCAAAAGTTCTGGGACACTAAAGTCCATGGAGAATAAGAGCACCTCATCCCAGCTGCCCACTGCAGGATAGGAAACACTGTCACCACCGATAAATCCACAATAATTGAGAATTTCAATAACCATTTTCCACCTGGCTACCCCTACCCTGGTCAACAGCCACGCACCCCCCACAGCAACTTGCCCAAGCCTCCCCCATTTCTCCTTTACCCAAATCCAGATAGCTGATGTTCTGAAAGAGCTGCAAAATCTGGACCCCTACAAATCAGCTGGGCTAGACAATCTGGACCCTCTCTTTCTAACATTATCCGCCGCAATTGTAGCAACCCCTATTACTAGCCTGTTCAACCTCTCTTTCGTATTGTCTAAGATCCCTAAAGTTTGGAAAGCTGGTGCGGTCATCCCCTCTTCAAAGGGGGTGAAACACAGACCAAAACTGTTACAGACCTATATCTATTCTACCCTGCCTTTCTAAAGTCTCCGAAAGCCAAGTGAACAAACAGATCACCGACCATTTAGAATCCCACTGTACCTTCTCCACTATGCAATCTGGTTTCTGATCTGGTTATGGGTGCACCTCAACCATGCTCAAGGTCCTAAATGATATCATAGCTGCCATCGATAAAAGACAATACTGTGCAGCCGTATTCATTGACCTGGCCAAGGCTTCGACTCTGTCAATCACCACATTCTTATCGGCAGACTCAACAGCCTTGGTTTCTCAAATGACTGCCTCACCTGCTTCACCAACTACTTCTCTGATAGAGTTCAGTGTGTCAAATCAGAGGGCCTGTTGTCCAGTCCTCTGGCAGTCTCTATGGGGGTGCCACAGGGTTCAATTCTCAGGCTGACTCTCTTCTCTGTATACGTCAATCATGTCGCTCTTGCTGCTGGCGACTCTCTGATCCACCTCTACGCAGACGACACCATTCTGTATACCTCTGGCCCTTCTTTGGACACTGTGTTAACAAACCTCCAGACAAGCTTCAATGCCATACAACACTCCTTCCGTGGCCTCCAACTGCTCTTAAATGCACGCAAAGCTTAATGCATGGTCTTCAACCGATTGCTGCCCGCACCCGCCCACCCATCTAGCATCACTACTCTGGACGGTTCTGACTTAGAATATGTGGACTACAAATACCTAAACTCTCCTTCCAGACTCACATTAATAAGTCGCTCTGGATAAGAGCGTCTGCTAAATGACTTAAATGTAAATGTAAATGTAAGAATCTCCAATCCAAAATTAAATCTAGAATCGGTTTCCTATTTCGCAACAAATCATCCTTCACTCATGCTGCCAAACATACCCTTGTAAAACTTTTGCTAATGTAGTGTATGTACATGTAGGTGGTGGTGTGACTATGCATAGATAATAAACAGACTAGCAGCAGTGTATGTGAAAAGGGTGAAGGAATGTGTGTGTGTGTGTGTGTGTGTGTGTGTGTGTGTGTGTGTGTGTGTGTGTGTGTGTGTGTGTGTGTGTGTGTGTGTGTGTGTGTGTGTGTGTGTGTGTGTGTGTGTGTGTGTGTGTGTGTGTGTGTGTGTGTGTGTGTGTGTGTGTGTGTGTGTGTGTGTGTGTAGAATTTAAAAATAAAAATGGTGAAACATTAAAAAATATAATTTTTGATAAAACTATACTAAATTGCAATGAAGGTTTACAGTAGTCTCAACAGCACAGCACTCTGTAGGGTAGCAACATGGTGTAGCCGGAGGACAGCTAGTTTCCAACCCTCTCTGGGTACATTGACTTCAACACAAAACCTAGGAGGCCCCCCATTCCATAGACTTACACAGTAATTATGACGACTTCCAGAGGACCTCCTCCAACCTATCAGAGCTCTTGCGACATGAACGGACATGTTGTTCACCCAATCCAAGGATCAGACAATGAATATTGTATTGAAAGCATTCAGTACAGCTAGCTAGCACTGCAGTGCTTAAAATGTGGTGAATAATTGACTCAAAAAGAGAGAAAGACAATAGTTGAACAGTTTTGAACAAATTAATTTCTTCAAAAATTAAGGAGAAACAAGAGAGAGTGAGCTAGCTATATTTCATATTTTTTCACTTTCACTTTCACTTACTTAGCTAGCGAATGCAGTTAGCTAGTTTAGCATACTCAAACACCCGGCTCTAACAGAGAGGGATGCAATGTTACCTAGCTGGCTATGGCTATCCAACACTGGAACTCTTCCAAGTCAAGGTAAGCTTTTGGTTGTATTAATTTATTGCCACCGGGGCCCACTGTACTGCATGATTGTAGCGGATTTACTAACGTGTTAGTTCTAGTAGCTATGTTGACTTGACGTTAGCTATTATGGTGGAAACAATGTAGACTGTGTGTAGTGGTTAGTGTGATGATATGATATGAAGGTTTGGCTTGGAAAGCTGTTTGTATGTAGCCGCTATGAAAGTGAACTGTGTTTGCGTGTGATCAGGGATGTATTCATTCTGCAAATTCCAAGCGGGCTGTCATGTGCCTTTTACTGAGGAGTGGCTTCCGTCTGGCCACTCTACCATAAAGGCCTGATTGGTGGAGTGCTGCAGAGATGGTTGTCCTTCTGGAAGGTTCTCCCATCTCCACAGAGGAACTCTGGAGCTTGGTCAAAGTAACCATCGGGTTTTTGGTCACCTCCCTGACCAAGGCCATTCTCCCCCGATTGCTCAGTTTGGCCAGGCAGCCAGCTCTAGGAAGAGTATTGGTGGTTCCATTTAAGAATGGTGGAGGCCACTGTGTTCTTGGGGACTTTCAATGCTGCAGCCATTTTTTGGTAGCCTTCCCCAGATCTGTGCCATGACACAATACTGTCTCGGAGCTCTACGGACAATTCCTTCGACCTCATGGCTGCTCTGACATGCACTGTCAACAGTGGGACCTAATATAGACAGGTTTGGGCCTTTCCAAATCATGTCCAAATCAATTGAATGTCCCACAGGTGGACTCCAATCAAGATGTAGAAACATCTCAAGGATGATCTCGCTCTCATTGGCTGGGCCCTTGCTTCATACTTGTCGCCAAACCCACTGGCTACAGGTTATCTACAAGTCTCTGCTAGGTAAAGCCCTGCCCTATCTCAGCTCGCTGGTCACCATAGCAGCACCCATTCGTAGCACACGCTCCAGCAGGTATATCTCACTGGTCACCCCCAAAGCCAATTCCTCCTTTGGTCACCTTTCCTTCCAGTTCTCTGCTGCCACTGACTGGAATGAACTGCAAAAAGCTGGAGATTCCCATCTCCCTCACTGGCTTTAAACTGTGAGAGCAGCTCACAGATCACTGCACCTGTTCATAGCCCATCTGTATACAGCCCATCTATCTACCTCATTCCCATACTGTATGTATTTATTTAGCTCCTTGCACCATAGTATCTCTACTTGCACATCCATCTTTTGCACATCGACCATTCCAGTGTTTAATTGCCATATTGTAATTACTTTGCCACCATGGCTTATTTATTGACTTTAACTCCCTTAGTTGACCTTATTGGCACTCACTGTATATAGACTTTGTTTTCTCATTTATATTATTGACTGTATGTTCATTCCATGTGTAACTCTGTTATTGTATGTGTCGAACTGCTATGCTTAATCTTGGCCAGGTCGCAGTTGCAAATGAGAGCTTGTTCTCAACTAGCTTACCTGGTTAAATAAAAGGTGAAATAAAAAATAAAAACAGGATAAATGGAAACAGGATACACCTGAGCTCAATTTTGAGTCTCGTAGCAAAGGATCTGAATACTTAAGTAAATAAGGTATTTCAGATTTGTTTTAAATAAATTTGCTAACATTTCTTAAAACCACTTTTTGTTTTGTCATTATGGGGTATTGTGTGTAGATAGATCAGGGGAAAATATTTTAATAACAAAATGTGGAAAAAGTGAAGGGGTCTGAATACATTCCGATTGCACTATACAGTGGGGAGAACAAGTATTTGATAACCTGCAAAATCGGCAGTGTTTCCTACTTACAAAGCATGTAGAGGTCTGTCATTTCTATCATAGGTACACTTCAACTGTGAGAGACGGAATATAAAACAAAAATCCATAAAATCACATTGTATGATTTTTAAGTAATTAATTTGCATTTTATTGATTAACTGTTCAGCAGTTTTATGGCTTGGTGGTAGAATCTGCCTTTTTGGTCCCAGACTTGGCGCTCTGGTACCACCTGCCGTGTGGTTTTAGGCTGGGTTTCTGTACAGCCCTTTGTGGCATCAGCTGATGATAAATTTGATTGAATGATTGATGACTTGGGTGGCTTGAGTCTTTGACAATATTTGTGGTCTTCCTCTGACACCCCGCCTGGCATAGGAAGCTTGGCCCCAGTGATGTACTGGTCCGTATGCACTACCTTCTATAGTGCCTTGCAGTCGGAATGCCTGAATAGTTGCTATACCAAGCGGTGATGCAACCAGTCAGGATGCTCTCGATGGTGCAGCTATAGAACTTTTTGAGGATCTGAGGTCCCATGTCAAATATTTTCAGACACCTGAGGGGGTGTTGTCGTGCCCTTATCACGACTGTCTTGGTGTGTTTGGACCATGATAGGTCCTTAGTGATGTGAACACCAAGTCACTCGAAACTCTCGACATGCTCCACTACAGCCCTGTCGATGTGTTTGGGGGCGTGCTTGGCCCTTCTTTTCCTGTAGCCCACGATTAGCTCCTTTGTCTTATAAGGTACTGCATCAAGGTCAAAGATTGAGCATATTTTACCTGATTTTAAGATATTTTTAAGATACCACTGTAGGTTGAAAATAGTCAAGACAGACAACATTTCAAGATAGGTAAACTTCTTATTATAAGGGGCAAGCTGGTGATTTGAAGTTTTAATATTGAGAACATCTGTGTAGTTCTATGGTAGCAGCTGCCAGCACAGTCAAACGTGTAAACTAGATTATCTACAAATGTGCACACTACAAATCTGCATTTGTTTTGGTTGCTTTCAGACCCGATTAAATTATAAACCTGTTATCAAAATAATATATACATGCTTGGAATTCCCTGCCTCTATTTGACTAAACCAACAGTTCATGACAAGAAATACATTTTCGGGAAATAAATGAATATATTACAATAAGATGTATTGGATAAACTATGGTGATTGGTCCCATCTACAAGACATGCGTCCAGTTGTAATGAGCACATGGATGACTACCAAAATAATAGAATCTGTGAAGCTGCACTATTTCATGTAATAAAAGGTCTGTGAAAATAGTTCTGGTTCCTCTGATACCACTTTATTACAGTGTAGTTACTAATTTGTTCTGATGTAATTAACACATTTGATGTCAAATACTTCAATGTTCCTCATCTAAGGAATATTCTGCTGTGATATATAGCAAGAGCGGTTGCATTAGACATAAATAAATAAGCCACTATAAAAGGAGTGCAAAACCACCTACTATAATTTGTTAATTAAGACAGTTTTTCATATAATTGTTCTATTTAAAAAGTTGAGAGTTTTATGCAAGTAAAACATGTTTTAAAACCAAGCCAAAACAACATTATATACATTATTCATATTGAACTTACATTTGAGCTTCATGAATCTTACATGAGTGTTTTCCTGTCATATTTATTTAACACAAATTTTGTTTTCCTAATGCATGATTTAGCATTAGGAACACATCAGCTTCTACTGCTACAATTACTTTTAAGTAAATAAAAAAAATGGTATTTCAGTTTTTTATTTGTAATAAATTTGTCTGGGAGTGCAGTCATACTTGGCGTGTGTAAATGTCGTGTGCTTATACAGGTACAGTACATGCAGAAACGTAAACTACAGTTAAAACAGACATATTCAAGCAGGTTCCTCAGGAACTCTCTGATTGAGACATTATGGATTATGAAGATCGCGACAATGTGTATATGGCTGTAAGGATAATGAAGGCTTACTCTTTAAGGAAATACAGTGAGGCATAGTCAAAGTAATATTGACAACATGGACTATCCATGTGAATATTGTTTTCAAATAATTCAGCACCATTCCAAATAATCAGGGTGCCAAGAATCACAATGTCAAATAGCAAATAATTATTCAATGGCAGTAATGTTAATAATCACAGTTGATCTGAAGCTACAATAGGTCGCAAAATGGTTCTGATCATCTCAGGCGATTATCCTAAAAACCTATGATCACACAATAATAACAATATTCCTCTAGAGAAATCCGTTGAGTAAACAAGTTGACTGCCACAACCTTTCCTAACAAATGAAAAAAATGTGTCGTTCTGAATTTTCCAGGTGCAAGAATGACTCTAAAAGTTAACCTTAATGATTCGGTCAGGAATGTGTATTACTCTCACAATAAAATGAATTGATGAATATGCCTATCATAGAAGAAGAACATATCATGACCGTGAGGGGAACTGATACTGAAACTTCGAATGAAGTATATTCCTGTGTATCTAGACCAATCCAAAGAGATTAAAAAAAATAAAAAAAATAAACATTACTGAAATTGACTCCTCAGTGCCGCAATATAGCTAAGGAAATTGTAAATAAATTACTATAGTCTACTTACCTATCAAAACGCTGACAGCGATATTAATAAAAGTGTGTCTTCTTATACAATCCATGGCTCCTTTTGGAAGGATCCTGGAAAGAGTTGCCACTTTTATTTATTAATGTTAACAAATGATAAACAACCAAAAACACGTTTTAGATCACCAGGTCCCAAGGACGTGCAGCCTTTTTGCGAGCGTAGTTTTTACTTCACCTTGCTGTAATAGTGGCGATGCTGATGCTGCAGCGTTTCGGTCTGAATTGGTGAACCAACTCAAACTCACTCCCGAATGAATGCCTTCTCCTTCTCTTTGGGTTACCACTGCCTACTTAGAAACTTGGTCCTAAAGCCTGCCTGTGGTACATGCTGTATATTACTGCTTTGCAGAGAGCTTTGTGCATGGCGGTTGGTATGGTCATGTTTTACTGTTGGCACAGCCTGGTCTCATACAATAGACGTAACATAGTAAATGTAAATCCAGGATACTTCAATTAGTATGATACGGTATGTAAAGTTTGGTAACCCTAAGGTTGCAAGTTTGAATCTCATCTTTAGCATTATTGTAATTAGCAACTTTGAACTACTTGCTACTTGTTAGCCATTTTGCAACTACTTAGCATGTTAGCTAACCCTTCCCCTAACCTTAATCATTTTAGCTCACCCTAACCCTAACATTAACCATTTAACCTAACTTCTAAACTTAACCCTAAAACAGAAAACCTAGCCTAGCTAACATTAGCAAGTTAACATATAGTATTTTTTGCAAATTCTTAACATATAGTAAGAATTGTCATTTGTAACATATCATGTGAAATTATTGGACATCCACAAACATATCATACTAAATGGTACTTCCAAGATTTACACACAATAATAATACGAAATGCTCTGAGGCCAGGTTGATTTGCATGAAAAGCAAGAGAAAGCTAGAGAAAAAAATGCCTGTTTCACAGAATCTATATGATTTTTCCACAGTAGAGCTTTCTAGCTGTACTTGCGTGATTGAATTCCAGTTGTAGTATCAAGAGGAACCAGTGATGAGCCTAGAGTAGTAACATTTGGGGTACTTCATTGAGCAGTTTTCAATCATGAGAGGCTCTGTAACTATTAATTTTTACCAAAGGTGGGTACTAGTTATGAAATTAAAGGTTACAAGCACAGGAACTCACTGTTTCCCTTCTTGGACTGAAAGACATCCAAATTAAATTAAGAAAATAAATAGGAAGTAATCTGGTAGGTCTCACAAAACCACATTTCTGAACACCTGAAAAAGTCTCTATTGCAAAGTGCAAAAGTCCATTCCTCTACATGAACCCATTATGCCATTGGATTCTTCTTCTTTACTGCATCATATTTCATTCCTTTTCATTCACCAGTGCTCCTCTTCTTGTAACATAGAACTTGACACATGGACGCTCAACATAGTCGTGTCTGATGTGTTTTTAATACAGGATATGGTTACGCCTGTCACCTCGTAATAACCTGCTAATAGATGTTTCCTGCCTTTGATGTGTTTACAAAGACCAGTGAAGATCAAAGGCCACAGCTATCTCAGCATAACGCTAATAAGGGGTGTCTGAGTGTAACGACGAGGTAAAGACGATGCATGCTTAATCTGTATTTTTTCAAATGATGTTGGTGCATTACTATTTTATGGCAATGGGCATATATTGTATATTAATAATCACATCACAGTGCTTTTGATCTATTGTATATGTTTGTAAAAGGAAGTTCATACAAGCTTGTCAAATCTTGTGTCAAATAAAAGCTAAGGGTCTATATATATATTTTTTAATTGAGGCATATATGCACTCAGTGTCCAGTTTATTAGGTAAACCCATGTAGTACTGGGTCGGACCCCACTTTGGCTACAGAACAGCCTGAATTCTTCAGGCATGGAAACCTTGCTCAATTGTTATGAAGGGACCTAACATGTGCCAAGAAAACATTCCCCACACATTACACCACCGCCTCCACCGCCACCATACCGTTGACACCATGCAAGATGGGCCATGGACTCTGCTTCACCAAATCCTGACTGCAATCAGCATGACGCAACAGGAACCATGATGAGTCAGACCAGGCAATGTTTTTTCCACTCTTCAATTGTCCAGTGTTGGTGATCGTGTGCCCACTGGAGATACTTTGTGTTTTTAGCGGATAGGAGTGGAACCCTGTGTGGTCGTCTGCTGCAAAAGCCCATCCGTGACAAGGACCGACGAGCTGTGCATTCCGAGATGCCATTCTGCACACCACTGTGGTACTACACCAATTTTTTTAGGGGGTGGATCAGCTTTAATATTGCGGACAGATTGTCGCTTCCATCAATGTTATTGTCTGCCTCACTTCCAATCCCCCATAATTTTGGGGAGTAAATATATATATTTTTTTGGGGGGGATAAATATATATGAATTTTTTTGGGGGGTATATATATATATATATATATATATATATATATATATATATATATATATATATATATATATATATATATGCATAAATCGAATCAAATTTATTTATATTACCCTTCTTACATCAGCTGATATCTCAATGTGCTGTACAGAAACCCAGCCTAACACCCCAAACAGCAAGCAATGCAGATGTAGAAGCACGGTGGCTAGGAAAAACTACCTGGAAAGGCAAAAACCTCAGAAGAAACCTATAAAGGAATCAGGCTATGATGGGTGGCCAGTCTTCTTCTGGCTGTGCCGGGTGGAGCTAATAACAGAACATGGCCAAAACAGAACATGGCCCCTTAGTCAAACAGCTCCCATCCGGGCCCCACTTCACATGAGCAGCCTGAAACAACGTTCTAAAGACAGTTGACATCTAGTGGAAGCCTTAGGAAGTGCAAAATAACCCATATATCATTGTGTATTCGATAGGGGTGAGTTCAATAACTACAAACCTCAGACTTCCCACTTACTGTTTGAATTTTTCTCAGGTTTTTGCTTTCTGTTATACTCACAGACATCATTCAAACAGTTTTAGAAACTTCAGAGTGTTTTCGATCCAATACTAATAATAATATGCATATATTAGCATCTGGACTGAGTAGGAGGCAGTTCACTCTGGGCACACTATTCATCCAAAAGTGAAAATGCTGCCCCCTATCCCAAACAAGTTATTGAAGGAAACTCCAATTAACTTTGGAGTTTAACTAAGTCATAGGCCCGCCCCATGAGCACAGACATGGATCTGGCGTCATGGGACAGCCCCTTTCTCCTGTTACGAATATAACCCCCACCGGGAGGAAGTTCCTAGTCAGACCAGCTTACCTCGAATACCGAGAGGCCTAAGGTTTGAGTAGAGACCGTAAACCTGAGTATAAGCTAAGGTTGTAATGGTTGTTGAAACGCTGAGACTATCGATACCGACAGAATAAGAGCATAACTTTGATACTAATTACTAGTCTGCTGCTAGGAATTCTACACCATTGAATGCGAAGGCTGACAACCGCCGAAACATCTCGTCTATAAGAACATTTCTGAATGGTACTCTGAAGTAGTCATTCTAACCAGAGACTCCAGGGATGCAAAGAGGGGGGCGGATGAACTTCCAACAGAGATCACAACGACACACTGAGCGTAAATACTGGATGTCATAAGGTGAATGCACCAATTTGTAAGTCGCTCTGGATAAGAGCGTCTGCTAAATGACTTAAATGTAAATGTAAATGTAATGTTAAATGTAAATATATATATTTATTGCAATTACTCCCGAATGAGTGAGCATTCACGTGCAAAGGATTAGCATTTCAATTAATATAATTATCAACTGTGTCATGTCTTTTGTCTTTCTCGCCCTTCTCAGTCCCTTTGTCTACCAAACCGCCATACCGGTTTAGCCCACTAGGGAACATCCTCTATCATTTCCTTGTAACCATCTCTACTTTGTTGTTTGTTTATGCATTTCTGTGATTAAGTAGTTAGTTAGTAAATAAATGATGAAGACAATTGATGTATGGATGATTCATAGTGAAGACTGTGTTTGCGCAGATAACCAACCATTGACGACGTTACGAATGAGACTAACGTGAGGTAAAGAATAATTCATTCATTTGAAGACTATAATTGATCATATATTCAAATATCTGAAAGGTAAAGTGGAAAATTTGTAATATGAACATTTTCCTTGGTGCCCCGACTTCCTAGTTAATTACATTTACCTGATTAGTTAATCACGTTAATCACGTAATAATAATTACAGAGAATTGAATTGATAAACCAACCGTCATCGGTTTAATGATGCCAAAGACACGACAGTAGCATTGCCTTTAAATTGTTTAACTTGGGTCAAACGTTTCGGGTGGCCTTCCACAAGCTCACAATAAGTTGGGTGAATTTTGGCCCATTCCTCCTGACAGAGATTGTTTAACTGAGTCAGGTGTGTAGGCCTCCTTGCTCGCACAAGCTTTTTCAGTTCTGCCAACACATTTTGTATACGATTGGAGTTAGGGCTTTGTGATGGCCACTCGAATACCTTGACTTTGTTGTCCTTAAGCCATTTTGCCACAACTTTGTAAGTATGCTTGGGGTCATTGTCCATTTGGAAGACCCATTTGCAACCAAGCTTTAACACTCTGATTGATGTCTTGAGATGTTGCTTCAATATATCCACATAATTGCCCCTCCTCATGATGCCATCTATTTTGTGAAGTGTACCAGTCCCTCCTGCAGCAAAGCACCCCCACAACATGATGCTGCCACCCTGTGCTTCACAGTTGGGATGGTGTTCTTTGGCTTGCAAGCCTCCCCCTTTTTCCTCCAAACATAACGATGGTCACTATTGCCAAACAGTTCTATTTTTGTTTCATCAGACCAGAGGACATTTCTCCAAAAAGTACGATCTCTGTTCCCATGAGCAATTGCAAACCGTAGTCTGGCTTTTTTATGGCGGTTTGGGAGCAGTGGCTTCTTCCTTGCTGAACGACCTTTAAGGTTATGTCGATATAGGACTCGTTTTACTGTGGATATAGATACTTTTGTACCTGTTTCCTCCAGCATCTTCACAAAGTCCAATGCTGTTGTAATTATGACCACTTCCGGAGTACGTCCTCCAACCAATCAAAGCTTTTGCAGTATGAACTGACATGTTGTCCATCCAATCATAGATGTATGATCAGAGAATGAACCTAGTGTGTTGTATTGGGATTGTGCCACAGAGCATTATGGGGGTTCGATGTGTTTATTTATTTATTTGATTTAACTAAGCAAGTCAGTTAAGATCAAATTCTTATTTACAATGACGGCCTACCAAAACGCAAAAGGCCTCCTGCGGGGATGGGGGCCTGGGATTAAAAACAAAATAATAAATACAGTGTATATATATATAGGACAAAACACACATCACAACAATAGAGACAACACAACATAACATAAAGAGAGACCTAAGACAACAACACAGCAACATATGACAACACAGCATGGGAGTAACACAACATAACAACATGGTAGCAACACAATGTAAGTAGCACAAAACATTGTACAAACATTATCGGGCACACTCAAAAGCACAAAGTTCAAGAAGGTAGAGACAACAATACATCACGCACATCACGCAAAGCAACCAAAGCTGTCAGTAAGAGTGTCCATGATTGAGTCTTTGAATGAAGAGATTGAGATAAAACTGGCCAGTTTGAGTGTTTGTTGAAGCTTGTTCCAGTAGCTGGCTGAGGAGCAACCCACAAATGTGTGTGCTTTGGGGACTTTTAACGGAATGTGACTGGCAGAACGGGTTTTGTATGTGGAGAATGACGGCTGCAGTAGATATCTCAGATAGGGGGGAGTGAGGCCAAAGAGTGTTTAATAAGGGTATACAGAGATGATCAGTTTAGAGAGGAGTATAGAGTGCTGTGATGTGTCCAATAAGGAGCATTGGTGGCAAATCTGATGGCCGAATAGTGAAGAACATCTAGCCGCTCGAGAGCACCCTTACCTGCCGATCTATGAATAATGTCTCTGGAATCTAGCATGGGTAGGAAGGTCGTCTGAATCAGGGTTAGTTTGGCAGATGGGGTGAAAGAGGAGCAATTACGATAGAGGAAACCAAGTCTAGATGTAACTTTAGCCTACAGCTTTGTTATGTGCTGAGAGAAGAACAGTGTACCGTCTAGCCATACTCCCAAGTACTTGTATGAGGTGACTACCTCAAGCTCTAAACCCTCAGAGGTAGTAATAACATATGTGGGAAGAGGGGCATTCTTCTTACCAAACCACATGACCTTTGTTTTGGAGGTGTTCAGAACAAGGTTAAGGGCAGAGAAAGCTTGTTGAACACTAAGATAGCTTTGTTGTAGAGCATTTAACACAAACTCTGAGGAGGGGCCAGCTGAGTATGAGACTGTATTATCTGCATATAAATGGATGATAGAGCTTCTTACTGCCTGAGCTATGTTGTTGATGTAAATTGAGAAGAGCGTGGGGCCTAGGATTGAGCCTTGGGCTACTCCCTTGGTGACAGGCAGTGGCTGAGACAGCAGAATTTCTGACTTTATACACTGTACTCTTTGAGAGAGGTAGTTAGCAAACCAGGCCAAATACCCCTCAGAGACACCAATACTCCTTAGCCAGCCCACAAGTATGGAATGGTTTACCGTATCAAAAGCTTTGGCCAAGTTAATAAAAATATCAGCACAATATTGCTTAGAATCAAGGGCAAAGGCGACATCATTGAGGACTTTTAAGGTTGCAGTGACACATCCATAACCTGAGGGGAAACCAGATTGCATACCCTAGGGAAGAGTATAGACATCAAGAAAGCCAGTCAGTTGTTTATTGACAAGTTTTTCCAACACTTTTGATAAACAGGGCAATATAGAAATAGGCCTATAACAGTTAGGATCAGCTTGATATCCCCCTTTAAACAAAAGATGAACTGTGGCTGCCTTCCAAGCAATGGGAACCTCCCCAGAAAGGAGAGACAGGTTAAAAAGGTCAGATAGGCTTGGTGATGACAGGGGCAGCAACCTTAAAGAAGAAAGGGTCTAAACCATCTGACCCATCTGTTTTTTTGTGGTCAAGTTTAAGGAGCTCCTTTAGCACCTCAGACTGAGTGACTTTCTCCAGAGATAAATGTTGTAGCGGGGCAGGGGAAAAAGAGGGAGAAGCATCAGGGATTGTCGCATTAAAAGGGGTGGGAGATGAGGAAATGTTTCATGGGCAAGGAAGCATGGCTGAGTCAAATAGGAATCCTGACATAATGAAGTGGTGATTAAAGAGCTTAGCCATGTTCTTGTTGTCAGTAACAACCACATCATCAACACGAAGAGACATGGGCAGTTGTGAGGAGGAGAGTTTATTCTCCTGGTCATTAACCATTTTCCAGAACTTCTTGGGGTTGGACCCACAGAGAGAGAACTGCTCCATAAAGTAACTAACTTTGGCCTTCCCGGATAGCCTGAGTGCACTTATTTCTCATTTGCCTAAACGATAGCCAGTCAGCTGACCCATTCCCTAAATGTAATTCTTGAGGTGGAGTGACTCCGCAATATCACGGTCTAACCAGGGGCTGAACCTGTTTTTAATTATAATTTTCTTTATGGGGAATGTTTGTTAACAATATCACTGAAGTATCAAAAAAGAATGCCCTTACCTTTTCATCATTCTTAATGAAACTGATCTCAGGTAGAAGTCGGACCCTCACTTTTAATTTGCACGTTTGGAGCCCTCTCATTCCCTTTCCCCTTACTATTGTACTATCAATGTCTTTATTAACTGCTTTAGGTTAAAATAATTAGTCTCTGATGATTTTTGAAACACACTTTGTGGTCTCTACCATGTGCAAATCAATCCTAGAACAACAGCAATGGACCTTGTGAAGATGCTGGAGGACACAGGTACAAAAGTATCCATATCCACAGTAAAACTAGTCCTATATCGGCATAACCTGAAAGGTTGCTCAGCAAGTAAGAAGCCACTGCTCCAAAACCGGCATAAAAAGCCAGACTACGGTTTGCAGCTGCACATGGGGACAAAGATCGTACTTTTTGGAGAAATGTCCTCTGGTCTGATGAAACAAAAATATAACTCTTTGGGGGCAGTTTTAATGCATGGGGCGGCAGGGAGGTTAGTGGTTAGAGCATTGGATTAGTAACGGAAAGGTTGCAAGATCGAATCCCCCGAGCTGGCAAAGGAAAAAATCTGTTGAGCCACTGAACAAGGCAGTTAACCCACTGTTCCTAGGCCGTCATTGAAAATAAAAAATTGTTCTTAACTGACTTGCCTAGTGAAATAAAGATTAAATAATGACCATCGTTATGTTTGGAGAATAAAGAGGGAGGCTTGCAAGCCAAAGAACACCATCCCAACCGTGAAGCACAGGGTGGCAGCATCATGTTGTGGGGTTGCTTTGCTGCGGGAGGGACTGGTGCACTTCACAAAATAGATGGCATCATGGGTATATTGAAACAACATCAAGACATCAGTTAAAGCTTGGTCGCAAAAGGGTCTTCCAAATGGACAATGACCCCAAGCATACTTCCAAAGTTGTGGCAAAATGGCTTAAAGACAACAAAGTCAAGGTATTGGAGTGGCCATCACAAAGCCCTGACCTCAATCCTAAAGAAAATGTGTGGGCAGAACTGAAAAAGCGTGTGTGAGCAAGGAGGCCTACACACCTGACTCAGTTACACCAGCTCTGTCAGGAGGAATGGGCCAAAATTCACCCAATTTATTGTGAGCTTGTGGAAGGCCACCCGAAACGTTTGACCCAAGTTCAATTTAAAGGCAATGCTACCAAATACTAATTGAGTGTACCAGTATGTAAACTTCCGACCCACTGGGAATGTGATGAAAGAAATAAAAACTGAAATAAATCATTCTCTCAACTATTATTCTGACATTTCAAATTCTTAAAATAAAGTGGTGATCCTAACTGACCTAAGACAGGGAATTTTTACTAGGATTAAATGTCAGGAATTGTGAAATACTGAATTTAAATGTATTTGGCTAAGGTGTATGTTAACTTCCGACTTCAACTGTATATACTATAGATATTTTACGGACACAATCTATTTTTACAATAGTTATATTTTGTTTGTTTTTAGTCCTGGCCTTCCTTTATTTCCATCCAGTTTCTATTTGCCATATATTTGTAACTGTGTGTCACCCTCTGACCATAGTTTACTTTGTTTATATGTTTTGTTTGGTCAGGGTGTGATCTGAGTGGGCATTCTATGTTGTATATCTAGTTTGTTTGTTTCTGTGTTTGGCGTGATATGGTTCTCAATCAGAGGCAGGTGTTAGTCATCGTCTCTGATTGGGAACCATATTTAGGTAGCCTGGGTTTCACTGTTGGTTTGTGGGTGTTTGTTTCCCGTGTCAGTGTTTGTGCCACACGGGACTCTTTAGTTTCATTTCACTTTGTTATTTTGTATTCTGTCGTGTTCAGTTTTTCTATTACAACATGGTTACTTACCACGCTGCGTTTTGGTCCGATCCTTGCTACACCTCTTCAGATGAAGAAGAGGAAATTTGTCGATACACTGTGCTATTTCACAAAAGTTCTGAACCTATATAGATTTTACAGACCCTTTATGTTATTAATTTGTTATCTTGTTGTTATTCGTCTCACCCTTCAGCACCATTCAACCCCTCCTATCTACAGTGCCTTGTGAAAGTATTCGGCCCCCTTGAACTTTGCGACCTTTTGCCACATTTCAGGCTTCAAACATAAAGATATAAAACTGTATTTTTTGTGAAGAATCAACAACAAGTGGGACACAATCATGAAGTGGAATGACATTTATTGGATATTTCAAACTTTTTTAACAAATCAAAAACTGAAAAATTGGGCGTGCAAAATTAAAGATAAATATTTTTGCTAAAATCATTATATTATTGATCGATTGACTATGAATTTTTAAATCACCCAGTATTGCTATCTGCAGCATTAGCTGTAGGTAAATGTTGCAATTCTTCAGCCATTCCTGAACCTGTGACCGAAAACGAGATGCATATGGACAGTACCAAAATAAATGATCTAATGACTCTGCCTCCTCGCTGAAAAATCTGCAGAGGTGGGAAGGTTGTATCCCCATATATACAACATTCTGTTGGTTGCAAGAATTGTCTATAATAATCTAAATAGAAAAATAGGTTGTTTTGAATCTGGTGTCATTTTGCGTGTCAATTCATAAACTATGTGCCATGGAATCGGTACACTGAAAATCTCTTCCCAACTATTTTGCAATTTATATGGCACAGCTGTCGATTCTTTGGTCCTTAAATGAAACTGGTATATATTTTTATTTATCACCATTTTCATTAACCAATTTTGGCCTTTAATTCAGGGCCGACAGACAAGTTCCTTACCTTTCCCCCTTTCCACTATCCTCTTCCATTTTTGTGTTAATGCTGCAATTAGTTGCAATTAATACTCAATTCATTTTGGGTAGAGCAGACATGTCCATATGTCTGTGTTCGCTACATGCATGACATAACTCCACCAGTCCTATTTATATCATTCACAAAGATTATAGCATTTAAAATAGGTTTATTCGAGTTTAACCACAATATTTGTTGTATTATTTGCTGTCTTTTCAGGTGGATTAAACTGAAATTGCAACCAACTTTCTATGGCTTGTTAAAAAAATAGCAATATTTTGTGGATGATTTAGTTTTCAAATAACCAAAAGTGAGCGGTTGTAATCTGAATAAAGGGAAAAAGGCCATTGAACATGGCGTGAGACATTCTTACTAATTTATTAGAGAACCAGTTCGGATTTATGTATAACTGTTGTATGACTGATGCCTTTAGTGAGATGTCCAATGCTTTAATATTTTATTTTTTCTGCCCTCCGAATTCACATTAATGATATAAATAGGCCATTTTAATTTTGTCTTGCTTGCCATTCAAAATAAAATAGAATATTTTGTGCTCTTATCATTTCAAAACATGTTGTTATGTGTTGGGAAAACTAGAAGCAAATAGGTTAACTGTGATATGACTAAAGAGTTAATCAGGGGGATTTTTCCACAAATTGACAGATATTTTCCTTTCCATGGTAGCAAAATCTTATCTATTTTTACCAACTTTGTATTAAAATGTATTGGAGTGAGATCATTTAATTGTTTCTGGATATGTATACCGTGTGTCCACATCCCAATCAGACCATTTTATTGGTAAACTACACAGTAATGTAAAAGTTGTATTTTTTTGTGATCCAATATCATAATTTGGTTTTAATCCAGAGAGGTTAGAAAAAGTATCTAGATCCTCTATGAAGCTGTGGAGGGATTCTAATTGTGAATTTAAAAGAAAACATGAACCATCAGCATTCAATGATACCTTTGTTTTTAAACCCTGGATTTCTAATCCCTTGATATTAATGTTGAATCTGATTTTAACAGCTAACATTTCGATGGCCATAATAAATAGATATGCCGATAGTGGACAACCTTGTTTTACTCCTCTTGACAGTTTAAAACTTTCTGAGATGTAGCCATTAGTTACTATTTTGCACCTAGGGTTACTATACATAACTTTAACCCATTTAATAAGTGATTCTCCAAAAATTACAATCATACATTATCAAAGGCCTTTTCAAAGTCAGCAATGAATACCAGACCTGGTTTTCAAGATATTTCATAGTGTTCTTGTCACGAATACTCTCTCTCCGGCCTCTAGGTCATCAGGTTATCTAGGTCATATGATTATCCCGCACACCTGTCACCATCGTCAAGCATACCAGCATCTCATCACACTCACCTGGACTCCATCACCTCCTTGATTATCTTCTCCATATATGTCACTCCCCTTGGTTCTTTCCTCAGGTGTTATTGACTCTGTTTCATGTCGGTGCGTTATTTGTGTTTTGTTTTTATTGTTTTGTTTATTTATTAAAACACTTACTGTACTTGCTTCCCGACTCGCAGCGCACTCGTTACAGTTCTATTGTTTCTAGTACCCGCAAACACCTGTCTCAACGTCAACAGCGAAGAGGTGACTCTGGGATGCTGTCCTTCTACGCAGAGTTCTTTTGTCCAGTGTCTAGTGAGGCGTCGGTTTCTCAAACTGTACTTGTCCTCTTGCTCAGTTGTGCACCGGGGCCTCCCACTCCTCTTTCTATTTTGGTTAGAGCCAGTTTGCACTGATTTGTGAATTGAGTAGTACACTTTGTTCGAGATCTTCAGTTTCTTGGCAATTTCTCACATGGAATAGCCTTCATTTCTCAGAACAAGAATAGACTGATGGGTTTCAGAAGAATAATAATAATAATAATAATATATGCCATTTAGCAGACCCTTTTAAAAGTTTTATTGCTTCTTTAATTAGCACAACAGTTTTCAGCTGTGCTAACCCTTTTGCAATTATGTTTTCTAATGATCAATTAGCCTTTTAAAATGATGCCATTGGAACACAGGAGTGATGGTTGCTGATAAACCTTTTTTATTTTTGGTGCCAGAGTGAATGACACTAATTGAATATCCAGAGTGAATATCCACTAATTCCAATATATCCATGACATTCATGATTTCCTTAAGTGCATGAGGGTGATAGTTTGTAGTGTGATTTATAATCTCCCACCATAATAATAGAGTCTTGTGTAGCTTGTAGGTTTGATAAATTATTATATATATTTTCAGTGGCGCATCATTATTTTGAGCGTATAGGTTAATACAAATTACATTCTGGCAAGAGATTATTATTTTAGCAAACAATTATTGTGATTCATCCTATATTGTCCTTAACATCTTTACTCCCTAGCAACAGTTGTGGGATACACACACACACACACACACAACACCTTTCCCCCACAAAACAACCATACACTCAGATGCTCAACAGTTGTTCCATCCCAGAGCCCAACTCAAGAAAGGCCTTGATTTACGAATGCACATACAGTTACAGCTGTATGAGAAGGCCTGCAAAATTGAGCAAAAATGGGCAGAAATGGGGAGATTTAATTAACCATGGTCTCATCCTAGGTGATGGAGATCAGATAAACCCCCTTCCCCTGAAACATACCCACGTGGTCCCCTGTCGTGACCATTTTCCCAAGCATCTCTGTGCAGTCAGACCTTTGATGATTTTTGCCACCAGGGCCACAATAATATGCCCCCTGTTTGAATGTCCGAGAGTGAAACACTCTCCATGGGTTACTGCAGCTAGTGTTGCTAGCACTGGGTGTCACCATTGATAACACAAATCAAAAATCGAACACAATTTAAAACAAGTCAAATACAGCATGACAGAAATATTCAAGAAAAACAATTATATTCCTCAATAAAAAGGTCCCCTATCAATATATTTAATTGCCCGAGCGGCACCAAAACTCCAATTAATGTACACTGAGCTATTATCCCTTATTGATGTCACTTGTTAAATCCTCTTTAATCCGTGTAGATGAAAGGGAGGAGAAAGGTTAAAGAATTATTTTTAAGCCATGAGACAACTGAGACATGGATTGTGCATGTTGTGCCATTCAGAGGGTGAATTGGCAAAACAAAAGATTTACAGTGCCTTCAGAAGTATTCACACTTCTTGACCTTTTCCCGCAATAATGGTGTTACAGCCTGAATTTAACTATTGATGAAATTGAGAGGTTTTGTTATTGTATAAGGTCAAAGTGGAATTACGTTTATCAGATTTTTACAAATGAAAGTCAATAAGTATTCAACCCCTTTAAAGTCTATGTTAGTTGCATGGACTCACTGTGTACAATAATAGTGCTTAACAGTATTTTTTTATGTCTACCTCAGTAATTGTATGTGTGGGGTACAGAGCTATCTGCAAGGTCCTTCAGTCAAGATATGAATTTCACAGGTTTTCCAATGCCTCGCAAAGAAGGGCACCTATTGGTACATGGGTAAAAAAAAGATAGATAATGAGCAGCACGGTAAAGTTGTTAATTACACTTTGGATGGTGTATCAATACACCCAGTCACTACAAAGATACATGTGTCCTTCCTTACTCAGTTGCCGGATAGGAAGGACATCGCTCAGGGATTTCACCATAAGGCCAATGGTGACTTTAAAATAGTTACAGAGTTGTCGTTATGCCACAATACTAACCTTATTGATAGTGTGAAAGAAAGAAGCCTGTACAGAAGAAAAATATTCCAAAACATGCATTGTGTTTACAACAAGGCACTAAAGTAATAGTGCAAGAAATGTGGCAAAGCAATTCACTTTTTTCCTGAACACAAAGTGTTATGTTTGGGGCAAATCCAATCCAATACATTATTGAGCATCATTCCATATTTTCAAGCATAGTGGTATCATGTTATGGGTATGCCTGTAATCATTAAGAATTGGGGAGTTTTTCAGTATAAAAAAAATAAACGGAATGGATCTAAGCGCAGGAAAAGTCCTAGAGGAAAACATGGTTCCGTCTGTTTTCCATCAGACACTGGGAGAGGAATTCACCTTTCAGCAGGACAATAAACTAAAACACAAGGCCAAATCTACACTGGAGTTGCTTACCAAGAAGACCGTGAATGTTCCTGAGTTGCCGAGTTACAGTTTTGACTTAAATCTACTTAAATCTATGGCAAGACCTGAAAATGCGTTTCTATCAATGACCTTGAAGAATTGTGAAAAGAATAATGGGGAACTGTTGCACAATCCAGGTGTGGAAAGCTCTTAGAGACTTACCCAGAAAGAATGTAATCGCTGCCCAAGGTGATTCTACATAGTAATGACTCAGGTGTGTAAATGCTTACGCAAATGAGATATTTCTGTATTTAATTTTCAATGCATTTCTAAAAACCTATTTTCACGTTGTCATTATGGGTTATTGTGTGTAGAAAGGTGAAAAAAAAGATGTAATACATTTTGAATTGAGGCTGTAACACAACAAAATGTGTGTGTGTGTGGGGGGGGGGATGCAATATTAGGTAGGTGTTCTTAATGTTTTGTACACTCAGTGTATTTTGCAGTTGGTTCCAGCAATGAGGTGCTTTAAAAGTAAAAGTATATTCATCTACTTCAGTGGAGACTCGAGAAACCTCAAGAGTTAACCAATCTTGTGAACAGGTTTGATATTTCATGTTTTTATATTTTAACAGCAAAGTTAGTTAAGTAGGAAAGCTTGTGTAGTAGGGCTTTGTAAACAAAGGTATTAAAACTATCACCTGTGATAAAGCGAAGGGTGCTATGGTAGACAGCATCCAAAGGTTTAAGAGTTGCAGCTGCTGCAATCTAGTAAATGGTGTCACCATAGTCAAGAACTGTCAGGAAAGTTGACAGTACAATCTGCTGCTTCCTGCTATTTAGGGAGAGGCAAGATTGGGAAAAAAAGTATAGTTCAGTACAGTCCTGTACTGTAGAGTAGAGTTCAGTATAGTACACAGTAGAGCACACTAGATTTGAGTACACTATAATGTACTGTATTGTACTCTATAGTACAGTACTGAACTATACCGTACTAAACTATACTCTACTCTACTCTTGTGCTGTACTTTGATGACCAAATTTGTGAAACAGACGTCTATGACTGGTTAAAATGTGGTTCCTGTCACGTTCTGACCCTAGTTCTGTTGTTTTATTCTTTGTTTTAGTATGGTCAGGGCGTGAGTTGGGGTGGGCAGTCTGTTTTTCTATGTTTGGTTTCTGTGTTCGGCCTAGTATGGTTCTCAGAGGCAGGTGTCGTTAGTTGTCATTAATATCCATAATTATGCATTTCTGTGAAGCACAGATCAGAAACCCATGATGAAATTCTGTTAGCGCAATTTTGTAACCGTGTGTTATTCCACTTCACTTACTGTAATTCAATAAACAAAATGGATATTTTCAAAGTCAAGGTGTGGTGTCATAGCTGACACCCCATTCGTTCAGCAGACATCTTTGAATCTTAATTCGGAGCAGATATTTAACACATACTTAAGATTTTACTGAAATTCTCTTACCAAACTTTACATCTGCAAAGTAAATGTATTTGTTTTGTATATGTTCTTTGTAAATGATTTAAAGTAGTTATTGTGCATAGGGTTGTATGGTTTGTTGAACTTTGAAATCAATGTTTTTTGTTTGGCTTTCATTTCAAAGTGAAACATCTGAGTCAGCGCAATTCCCTAACCATGGATAGCTTTTCAACAAAAACAAGTGGTCTGAGTGAGAGGCCTAATTGGAGGGGACAAATGGGAGGGACATGTAACCTGAAACCTAGGTGCCAGTGAGTGAGTTTGTTTTGCATGGCCTTCTGCCCCGGGTGGCTGCCGAATCTTCACTTTATGACCAATCGAAGGGTCTAAAATGTGCAAGTCCCGCTGACACAGGGCACCAGACTCGTCCATTGGCAGACACACATCTCCAACTCAAATCATCAAGTTTGCAGACGACACAACAGTGGTAGCAACTACGAGACAGCCTACAGGGAGGAGGTGAGGACCCCGGTGGAGTGGTGCCATAAAAATTACCTCTCACTCAACGTCAACAATACAAAGCAGCTGATTGTGGACTTACATAAGACAGATGAGACCACATCTACATCAACGGGACTGAAGTGGAGAGGATGAAAAGCTTCAAGTTCCTCTGCAGCCTGAAATTGTCCATCCCCACAGATACTGTGGTGAAGAAGGCGCAACAGCGCCTCTTCAATCTCAAGAGATTCGGCTTGGTCCCACAGACCCTCACAAACTTCTACAGTGAGCATCTTGTTGGGCTGTATCACCGCCTGGTATGGCAATAGCACAGTCCACAACCGCCGGGCTCTCCAGAGGGTGGTGCTGTCAGCCAAAGGCTGCAGGGCACTGTAGGGCACTGCCTGCCCTACAGGACATCTACAGCACCCGGATTCACAATAGTCACCACTAGCCGGCCTCCGCCCAGTAAACCCTGCCCTGAATATATGCCATTTTTTAGCAGACGCTTTTATCCAAAGCAACTTACAGTCATGTGTGCATACATTCTACGTATGGGTGGTCCCAGGAATCGAACCCACTACCCTGGCGTTACAAGCACCATGCTCTACCAACTGAGCTACAGAAGGACCACAACTTAGTCACTGTTACTAGTCGGCTATCACCTGGCACCTTAGAGACTGCTGCCCTTTGAACATAGCAATTGAACACTGGTCACCTTAATAATGTTCACATACTGTTTTACCCACTTCATACATATATACTATATTCTAGTCCAGGCTTATCCTATATAACTACTGCTGTATACACCTTTTCTATTCATATACTGTCCATAATGTCGATACACACCATCATATACAGATGCATGGTGTACAAAACATTAGGAACACCTTCCTAATAGTTGCACCCCCTTTTTTTCCTCAGAACGGCCTCTACTTAATGTTGAAAGCATTCCACAGGGATGCTGGCCCATGTTGACTCCAATGCTTCTCACAGTTGTGTCAAGTTGGCTGGATGTCCTTTGGGTGGTAGACACATGGGAAACAGATGAGAGTGAAAAACCCAGCAACGTTTCGGTTCTTGACACACTCAAACTGGTGCGGCTGGCGCCTACTACCATACCCTGTTCCAAGGCACTTAAATATTTTGCCTTGCCCATTCACCCTCTGAATGGCATATATACTTAATCCATATCTCAATTGTCTCAAGGCTTAAAAATATTTCTTTAACCTGTCTCCTCCCCTTCATCTACACTAATTGAAGTGGATTTAACAAGTGACATCAATAAGGGATAATAGCTTTCACCTGGATTCACCTGGTCAGTCTATGTCATGGAAAGAGCAGGTGTTCGTAATGTTTCCTACACTCAGTGTATATTTATATTCCGGACTGTCATAGATGGTTCTGATATTTCTTAATTCTTTAAACATTTTCTTGTAAGGTAATTACTGCACTGTTGGAGCTAGAAACATAAGCATTTCGCTGCACCTGCGATAACATCTGCAAAATATGTGTACGAGACCAATAACATGTCATTTGATTTGATGAGATGTTTGGAACTCTCTTTGTTATTGGTCTATTAACTTATACTGCCTGGTGATGTCAACTGATTCAAAGGTCATGTGTAAATTCTATTTTCAACCAGGAAATAACAGTGATCAAATTTTTTCACACTTTTACCATGTTTAGTTTCATCAGCTGTTGTGCAATGATAGAAAACACGGGAAAAACATCCTTCAGACTGCACTAGGCCTTAGCAAAGCTGCATGGATATGTCAGTGGATCCAAACTCAAGGTCCTTGGTTCATGATTGAACTAGTTCTGCAATTTGAATATTGAATGTGTGCCCAGATCACACTAGATCACACCATCTGTCCCGGTTCCTGGATGGATGTGGACTGCAGTGTGAGAGAATGGCTGAGGCTTGCCTCGTAGGGGACTGTTCCAGACTACTGTCAAGATGTGGCGGTCTTTTCCTGCTTCTTTTAAAGTCGCTGAAGCATCTCCCAGGTGGGTGCTACATTTTGACAGAGGATGAGCCAGCCTACCTATGGAGGGGGAGACAGCGTGCCTGATGAACACCATTTTCCCTCCGTTCCCTCCACTGCTACTGACTGAACTGCTAAAAAGACATGTGAACCTGTGGAAGACCATCAACCATGAACTGCCGGAATCCCTAAACGTGTTTCTGTTTTTGTGTTCAAAGTGACTGAGATTATTTGTCTCTAATGCAAAGCGCTATATCAAAAAGACACACGTTATTGTTTATTATTATTATATCTGGAATGTTAAATGAGTGATATACAGTTTGGATCTGGAGATGATTACCTCGGTTCATTTCATATCAGGATTCCCATACGTGATATGAAACCAGTGGGCCCAAACTGGGGTTTCATCACAATGCTACCATGACCTCCGTATGACTGCAGCCATCGCTCAGGATGACCGCAAAGTTAATCAGACAATTGACTTAGCAGAGCATCATTACTTTATATTGCCTGCAGAAATAATGCTTTGTCTTAGGGCTCATTTTCAAACATTTCTCTTACCGTAGAGAGGGCCTCGTTTAAGACAGAAGAGGCAGATGTTCCCCAAAATAAGGTTTAAATCCTCAAACCCACGTCTGCCTATCTTAATTCTTTAATTAAAGCCAAATGATATTTCTGACAGCCACCAACCATTTTATATTTACCTCCTCCTCCTCCAGCCGTTCTGTGCTCTGAGCGATTTATGAGGCAACTCTCAGTATAGTGCCTCGCCATTCAAAGCTGTCCAATTCACTCAGCGCATTCCCCACCAAGTCATATAGTACTGAGCAGCTGCATTAGATGAACACGGGCAAGAATTTAAAATGCATGGCATGTTTATTGAGCAGTGTAAGAAATATTGATTCTGGAAGACCTTGGCTTCGCACGTGGCAACCACTGCCATCTGGCCATGTATAGAGTTAAGTCTAGAGAATATAACAAATCAATGCATAAGCCCCTTCACTTTTCCATAAAGTGTCTACAGTTGAAGTCGGAAGTTTACATACACTTAGGTTGGAGTCATTTAAACCCGTTTTTCAACCACTCCACAAATTTCTTGTTAACAAACTATAGTTTTGGCAAGTCGGCTAGGACATCTATGTTGTGCATGGCACAAGTAATTTTTCCAACAATTGTTTACAGACAGATTATTTCACTTATAATTCACTGTATCACAATTCCAGTGGGTTAGAAGTTTACATACACTAAGTGGACTGTTCCTTTAAACGGCCTGGAAAATTCCAGAAAATGTTGTCATGGCTTTAGAAGCTTCTGACAGGCTTGTTGACATTATTTGAGTCAATTGTAGGTGTACCTGTGGATGTATTTCAAGGCCTATCTTCAAACTCAGTGCCTCTTTGCTTGACATCATGGAAAAATCAAAAGAAATCAGCCAAGACCTCAGAAAAAAGATTGTAGACCTCCACAAGTCTGGTTCATCCTTGGGAGCAATTTCCAAATGCCTGAAGGTACCACGTTCATCTGTACAAATAATAGTATGCAAGTATAAACACCATGGGACCAAGCAGCCGTCATACCATTCATGAAGGAGATGCGCTCTGTCTCCGAAGAGATGAACATACTTTGGTGCGAAAAGTGCAAATCAATCCCAGAAAAACAGCAAAGGACCTTGTGAAGATATTGGAGGAAACACCTACAAAAGTATCTAAATTCACAGTAAAACGAGTCCTATATCGACATAACCTGAAAGGCCGCTCATGACTCCAACACCATTATCAAGTTTGCTGATGACACAACGGTGTGTCATCAGCAACTTAGAGGTGTGGTGCCAGGACAACAGCCTCTCCCTCAATGTCAGTAAGACCAAGGAGCTGATTGTGGACTACAGGACAAAGACGGGGCGGTAGTGGAGCCGGTCTAGTGCTTCAAGTTTCTTGGCGTCCACATCACTAAAGACTTAATATGATCCCGGCACAGTCATGAAAAGGGCATGACAGCATCTCTTCCCCCTCCGGAGGCTGGAAGATTTGGCATTGGCCTCAGACAGCTGCACCATCGAGAGCATCTTGACTTTCTGCATTACCGTTTGCAATGGCAAATACACCTCCCTCGACCACAAAGCGCTACAGAGGGTGGTGCGGACAACCCAGTATATTACTGGGCCCGAGCTCCCCGCCATCCAGGACCTCTATATCAGGCGGTGTAAGGGGAAGGCACAAAAATGGTCAAAGACTCTGGCCACCCAAGCCAGAGACTGGTCCCTCCGTCCGGCAAATGGTACCATAGCATTCAGACCAAAAGGCTCCGAGACAGCTTCTACCCCCCAAGCCACAAGACTGCTAAATATCCATAAGAAAGCAAAATAGGGCCTCCAGAGTGGTGCAGTGGTTAAGGGCGCTGTACTGCAGCGCCAGCTGCATGCCACCAGAGACTCTGGGTTCGCGCCCAGGCTCTGTCGTAACCGGCCGCGACCGGGAGGTCCGTGGGGCGACGCACAATTAGCCTAGCGTCGTCTGGGTTAGGTAGGGTTTGGCCGGTAGGGATATCCTTGTCTCATTGCGCACCAACGACTCCTGTGGCGGGCCGGGCACAGTGTTTCCTCGAACACATTGGTGCAGCTGGCTTCCGGGTTGGATGCGCGCTGTGTTAAGAAGCAGTGCGGCTTGGTTGGGCTGTGTATTGGAGGACGCATGACTTTCAACCTTCGCCTCTCCTGAGCCTGTACGGGAGTTGTAGAGATGAGACAAGATAGTAGCTACTAACAATTGGATACCACGACATTGGGGAGGAAAAAGGGGTAAATTCTAAAAAAATATTTTTTTAAATAAAAGAAAGCAAAATAGTTAATTAAATGGTTACCCAGACTATCAGCACTGACTCTATGCACATTCACAAGACTATATAAGGTATACACACTATATACTGTACACACTCACTCACACCCACTACACTGACACTCTCACCCAAAACCCACACACATGCCCATACATTACATACGCACACACACAGATGAGCATACCAACACAAACACACATACAGATGTAGGAACTTAATTTCATCACTCTTGTTGCTGATAAATTTCATGCACAGCAGAAAATGCAAACTTGTATTGTATTCAAGGTTTAAAAAGGCTTCTAAGGTTTGTAACTTCCACTTTAACATTTCTGACTGATTTGCCAAAAAAAAATATATATATTAACCCCAACCAAAAATGTCCATTAATTTGAATCCACATAATACAAACGCACTATATCGGCTATAAAATTGAGCACACAGCCATACAATCCCATAGACAAACATTGGCAGTAGAATAGCCTTACTGAAGAGCTCAGTGTTTTTCAACGTGGCACCATCATAGAATGTAACCTTTCCAACAAGTCAGTTCGTCAAATTCCCGCCCTGCTAGAGCTGCCCTGGTCAACTGTAAGTGCTGTTATTGTGACGTGGAAATGTCTAAGAGCAACAAGGGCTCAGCCGCGAAGTGGTAGGCCACACAAGCTCACAGAATGGGACCATCAATTGCTGTCGTGTGTAGCGGGTAACAATTGCCTGTCCTTGGTTGCAATACTCACTACAAAGTTCCAAAGGCTTCTGGAAGCAACGTCAGCACAGTAACTGTTCGTTGGGAGCTTCATGAAGTGGGTTTCCATGGCAGAGCAGCCGTACACAAGCCTAAGATCATCATGTGCAATGCCAAGCATGGTGGAGTGGTGTAAAGCCATTGATCTCTGGAGCAGTGGAAACGAGTTCTCTGGAGTGATGAGTCACGATTCACCATCTGGCAGTCCGATGGACGAATGTGGGTTTGGCAGATGCCAGGAGAACGCTACCTGCCCCGATGCATCATGCTATTTGTAACATTTGGTGGGGGAGTAATAATGGTCTGGCGCTGTTTTTCATGGTTTGGGCTAGGCCTCTAAGTTCCGGTGAAGGGACATCTTAATGATACAGCATACAATGACATTCTAGATGATTAGGTGCTTCCAACTTTTTGGCAACAGTTTGGGGAAGGTCATTTCCTGTTTCAACATGACAATGCCCTTGTGCACTAAGCAAGGTCAATTCAAAAATGGTTTGTTGAGATCTGTGTGGAATAACTTGACTGGCCTGCACAGAGCCCTGACCTCAACCCCATCGAACACCTTTGGGATTGGAATGCAGACTTCGAGCCAAGCATAATCACCCAACATCAGTGCCCGACCTCACTTATGCTCTTTTGGCTGAATGGAAGCAAGTCCACGCAGCAATGTTCCAAAATCTAGTGGAACGTCTTCCCAGAAGAGTGGGGACCAACTCCATATTAATGCCCATGGTTTGAATGAGATGTTTGACAAGCAGGTGTCCACATACTTGTGTAATTCAATTTCCAGTTGCTGCACGATTATTTTACTGCTGTAGCAAGATGGCTCAAATGAAGTTGCTACATCTGTACACACGCACACGCGCATTCACACACATTTTTACATTCATCATATTCTGCTGCTGCTCTGTTCTTCTTATTATCTATCCTGATGCCTAGTCCCTTTACCCTGCCTTCATGTACCTACAGTATCTACCTCAAATACCTCTGCACATTAATCTGGTACTGGTGCTCCCTGTACACTGGGTGTACAAAACATTAGTCTCACCTTCCGAATATTGAGTTGCACTGACTTTAGCCATCAGAACAGCCTCAATTCATTGGGGCATGGACTCTACAAGATGTCGAAAGCGTTTATTGTTGAATCTAATGCTTCCCACAGTTATGTCAAGTTGGCTGGATGTCCTTTGGGTGGTGGGGGGGGGGGGGATTCTACTAAGCTATATGGAATTGCTTTAAAAAAGGTCATAAGCATTTTCTTTGGCCTTGCTGCTATTAGCCCATACAAAACACATTGAATAACAGATTCACTACATCTAACAACAGACGCCTCAGAAGTCCTCAACTGGCAGCTTCATTAAATAGAATTCGCAAAACACCAGTCTCAAAATCAACAGTGAAGAGGCGACTCCGGGATGCTGGCCTTCTAGACAGAGTTCCTCTGTGTTCTTTTGCCCATCTAAGTCTTTTCTTTTTATTGGCCAGTCTGAGATATGGATTTTTCTTTGCAACTCTGATGGGCAAAAGAACACAGACACCGAACAGAGGAACTCTGCCTAGAAGGCCAGGATCCCGGAGTCGCCTCTTCACTGTTGACGTTGAGACTGATGTTTTGCAGGTACTATTTAATGAAGCTACCAGTTAAGGACTTGTGAGGCGTCTGTTTCTCAAACTAGACACTCTAATGTACTTGTCCTCTTGCTCAGTTGTGCACCGGGGCCTCCTACTCTTCTTTCTATTCTGGTTAGAGCCAGTTTGCGCTGTTCTGTGAATGGAGTAGTTCACAGAGTTGTATGAGATGTTCAGTTTCTTGGCAATTTCTTGCATGGAATAGCCTTCATTTCTCAGAACAAGAATAAACTGATGAGTTTCAGAAGAAAGTTCTTTGTTTCTGGCCATTTTGAGCCTGTAATCGAACCCACAAATGCTGAAGCTCCAGATGCTCAACTACCGTAATTTCCGGACTATAAGCCGCTACTTTATTCCCACGCTTAGAACCTCGCGGTTTATACAATGACGCGGCTAATTTATGGATTTTTCCCGCTTTCACAAGATTCATACCGCCAAAAAACTGAGCACAGTCACATAATGTGACGTAAATTGAGCGCGCTCAAACTTCCCATCATTCTGATTACGGTAGTCATTTTGTCACCCTCATCATGGCAAAGACACGGAGAAATGCATATGATGCAGCTTTCAAATTGAAGGCGATCGATGTTGGAAAAGGAAATAGAGCTGCTGCAGGGGAGCTTGGCTTTAATGAGTTGATGATAAGACGTTGGAAACAGCAGCGTAAGGAACTGACTCTGTGCAAAAATACAACAAAAGCTTTCAGAGGGAAGAAAAGCAGATGGCTCAAAGTATTTTCAGCCACTCGACATCAGTGTAAATCGTGCATTTAAAGTGGCGCTCCGTGTTCAGTGGGAGGCTTGGATGACAAGTGGGGAGAAATCCTTCACTAAAACGGGCCGCATGCGAAGAGCAACTTATGGCCAAGTCTGCCAGTGGGTCCTGACAGCGTGGAGCATTGTCAAAGAATCCACTATCATCAACGGGTTTCGAAAGGCTGGACAGCTGCGTGTTGAAGAGGGCAGCATGAGCTCAGTGGGGAATTTGCCTCCGGATGAAAGTGACGAGAGCGACAATGAAAACGATCCAACATCGGATGAAGCAATTCTGAGGCTATTCAACTCCGACACCGAAGGAGATGGCTTCAGTGGTTTCAGTGCACAGGGGGGAGGAAGATAGTGACCAATGGATTTCTTGGTAGGCTACTGTTTACTGCTATTTTTTAAATTTTTGTTACAAGCCGTGTTTCGTTAAAGCCCATTTATTTTTATTACAAGCCGCGTTTAGTTAAAGCCTATTAATTTTTGTAACAAGCAGTGTTTCGTTAAAACCTATTAAATTTTGTAACAAGCCGTGTTTCGTTAAAGCATTTTCAGACAAGATAGAACTGCCAAAGGGGGCGGTGTTGCAATCTACTGCAAAGATAGCCTGCAGAGTTCTGTCCTACTATCCAGGTCTGTACCCAAACAATTTGAACTTCTACTTTTAAAAATCCACCTCTCTAAAAACAAGTCTCTCACCGTTGCCGCCTGCTATAGACCACCCTCTGCCCCCAGCTGTGCTCTGGACACCATATGTGAACTGATTGCCCCCCATCTATCTTCAGAGCTCATGCTGCTAGGCGACCTAAACTGGAACATGCTTAACACCCCAGCCATCCTACAATCTAAACTTGATGCCCTCAATCTCACACAAATTATCAATGAACCTACCAGGTACCTCCCCAAAGCCTTAAACACGGGCACCCTCATAGATATCATCCTAACCAACTTCCCCTCTAAATACACCTCTGCTGTCTTCAACCAAGATCTCAGCGATCACTGCCTCATTGCCTGCATCCGTAATGGGTCAAGCGGTCAAACGACCTCCACTCATCACTGTAAAACGCTCCCTGAAACACCTTTCTAATCGACCTGTCCGGGGTATCCTGGAAGGATATTGATCTCATCCCATCAGTAGAAGATGCCTGGATATTTTTTTTTTAAATGCCTTCCTAACCATCTTAAATAAACATGCCCCATTCAAGAAATTTAGAACCAGGAACAGATATAGCCCTTGGTTCTCCCCAGACCTGACTTCTAAGGTCTTCGAAAGCCAAGTCAACAAACAGATTACCGACCATTTCGAATCTCACCATACCTTCTCTGCTATGCAATCTGGTTTCAGAGCTGGTCATGGTTGCACCTCAGCCACACTCAAGGTCCTAAACGATATCTTAACCGCCATCGATAAGAAACATTACTGTGCAGCCGTATTCATTGATCTGGCCAAGGCTTTCGACTCTGTCAATCACCACATCCTCATCGGCAGACTCGACAGCCTTGGTTTCTCAAATGATTGCCTCGCCTGGTTCACCAACTACTTCTCTGATAGAGTTCAGTGTGTGAAATCGGAGGGTCTGCTGTCCGGACCTCTGGCAGTCTCTATGGGGGTGCCACAGGGTTCAATTCTTGGACCGACTCTCTTCTCTGTATACATCAATGAGGTCGCTCTTGCTGCTGGTGAGTCTCTGATCCACCTCTACGCAGACGACACCATTCTGTATACTTCTGGCCCTTCTTTGGACACTGTGTTAACAACCCTCCAGGCAAGCTTCAATGCCATACAACTCTCCTTCCGTGGCCTCCAATTGCTCTTAAATACAAGTAAAACTAAATGCATGCTCTTCAACCGATCGCTACCTGCACCTACCCGCCTGTCCAACATCACTACTCTGGACGGCTCTGACTTAGAATACGTGGACAACTACAAATACTTAGGTGTCTGGTTAGACTGTAAACTCTCCTTCCAGACCCATATCAAACATCTCCAATCCAAAGTTAAATCTAGAATTTGCTTCCTATATCGCAACAAAGCATCCTTCACTCATGCTGCCAAACATACCCTTGTAAAACTGACCATCCTACCAATCCTCGACTTTGGCGATGTCATTTACAAAATGTATTGTATTATTGACTGTATGTTTGTTTTACTCCATGTGTAACTCTGTGTCGTTGTATCTGTCGAACTGCTTTGCTTTATCTTGGCCAGGTAGCAATTGTAAATGAGAACTTGTTCTCAACTTGCCTACCTGGTTAAATAAAGGTAAAATAAATAAATTAAATGAAATAAAAAGCCTATTAATTTTTGTAACAAGCCGTGTTTCGTTTAAAGGCTGTGTAAAGTTAATTTGTTTCAATGTACTGGTAGGCACCTGCGGCTTATAGACATGTGCGGCTTAATTATGTACAAAATACATATTTTTTAATAATTCAGTGGGTGCGGCTTATATTCAGGTGCGGTTAATTACGGTAGTCTAATCAGAACAACAGTTTTCAGCTGTGCTAACATAATTGCAAAAGGGTTATCTAACGATCAATTAGCCTTTTAACATTATAAACTTGGATTAGCTAACACAACGTGCCATTGGAACACAGGAGTGATGGTTGCTGATAATGGGCCTGTCACATTCTGACCATAGTTCTTGTGTGTTTTCCTTGTTTTAGTGTTGGTCAGGACGTGAGATGGGTGGGCATTCTATGTTGTGTGTCTAGTTTGTCTTTCTCTGTGTTTGGCCTGATATGGTTCTCAATCAGAGGCAGGTGTTAGTCATTGTCTCTGATTGGGAACCATATTTAGGTAGCTTGTTTTGTGTTGGGGTTTGTGGGTGATTGTTTCCTGTCTTTGTCCTCTGCACCAGATAGGACTGTTTTCACTTTTCACTTTTGTTGTTTTGTAATTTGATGTGTTCAGTTGGGATTTATTATTAAAGAAGATTAACACTCACCACACTGCGCTTTGGTCCTCTCTTTCCCATGAAGAAAGCCGCTACAGGGCCTCTGTACGCCTATGTAGATATTCCATAACAATCAACTGTTTCCAGCGACAGTAGTAATTTACAATATTAACAATGTCTACAATGTATTTCTAATCAATTTGATGTTATTTTAAATGGACAAAAAATGTGCTTTTCTTTCAAAAACAAGGACATTTCTAAATGACCCCAAACTAGTGCCAGGGGACCTTCAGATGAGTCTTGAGGCATGTGGGTGTCCTAGAGCAAAACTGAGAACTCACCTTTCCACAGAGGGGTCTTAATAGTTTTGTTGGCCAAACCATTAGGACGCCACAGACAATTTTATGAGAATCAAGATTTTTGGGATGTCTCCTGGTCTGACAAACACCGCTCTACCTCTGTCACCTTTCACCCCAGATGTCTCCTGGTCTGACAAACACCGCTCTACCTCTGTCACCTTTCACCCCAGATGTGGAAGTGCGACATCGGCGGATGCGGTGGATTGAAAAAAAGAAATAAGATATCTCCAGCATAAACTGACAGATTTGTATTGGATTTTTTATGACGCTAATGGGGATTTCCGTGGAGGCACATCAACTCTAGGGGGTTAAACTTCCCACCCTCTGAATGGCACATATGCGCAATCAATGTTTTAATTGGCTCAAGGCTTAAAAATCCTTCTTTAACCCCCCCCCATCTACATTGATTGAAGAGGATTTAACAGGTGACATCGATAAAGGATCGTAGCTTTCACCTGGATTCACCTGGTCAGTCTGTGTCATGGAAAGAGCAGGTGTTCCTAATGTTTCAGTGTATATACTGTAGCTCCATCCTTGTGTATTTATTAATGTGTTACTATTTTTCTTTTTCTTATGATTTTTTAAAAACCTCTGCAATGTTGGGAAGGGCTCATAAGCAAGCGTTTTACTGTAAAGTTTACACCTGTGGTATTCTGTGCAAGAGACGAATACAAAAAAAAATGTTTTGAATTTTACCCTGTTTTCTCCCCAATTTTGTGGTATCCAATTGTTAGTGGTTACTATCTTGTCTCATCGCTACAACTCCCATACGGGCTCAGGAGAGACGAAGGTCGAAAGCCATTTGTCCTTCGAAACACAACCCAACCAAGCCGCACTGCTTCTTAACACAGCGTGCATCCAACCCGGAAGCCAGCCGCACCAATGTGTCGGAGGAAAAACCATGCACCTGGTGACCTGGTTAGCGTGCACTGTGCCCCGCCCACCACAGGAGTCGCTATGTCCGCGATGAGACAAGGATATCCCTACCGGCCAAACCCTCCCTAACCCAGACGATGCTAACCCAGACAAACCCTCCCTAACCCAGACGATGCAATCGTGCGTCGCCCCACGGACTTCCTGGTCGCGAATCCAGAGTCTCTGGTGGCACAGCTAGCACTGCGAGGAGGCCCAGACAAATACAATTTGATATGATCAGCAACTGTCTCTTCCCCATTTATCACAGAGCAGAAGGGATGCAGATAGAGAAAGAGCCAGAGAGTGGGAGAACCAGTGCCATCTCCATGAGTGTGGCACTCTGAGTCTTTAAGAAATGCTAAATGACTCACTCAGAGCTCTGTAAGTCAATTCCTGAAATCTCTTCAGCATGCGGAATGATTTATGAGAGAAGTGCTCAGGGCTTTTATTACTGGATAGATTGTTTCCAAATATCTTCAATAAGGGTCCCCACTCTACGGTAAAGACATAAGACTTATGGTAGGCATCCCTAATAGAAGAAAAAAATGTACACATCAGTGCATGGGGTACCTAGGGACACACACAAGATATCTTTCATGGGTGCTGTATTCACTTTAGATAGCTGCCAACCATCTACAGCGTTTGACCATTTCACATGCCAGAGGGCAGAAACAAGTAGATAAACACCAAATAAAGCAGATTTTTTCCCCTTGCTTCGATGATGATGTATGTGGAATTTACCCACCACTTTCTTGTCCAATCAGGTAATACTACTATACTACTAATAAAACTATTTTCTTTGTAACCACGAGAATCTATTGCCATATTTGCTTGTGGTTAAAGTCCATGTTCCGTCCCAACATGTAAAATCATTCATGCAATGTGACAAAAAAAAATTTGCCCATCCAGATGAGTTTTGCATTGTGGCCATATGCAGGAATTGGCACATCGTGGAAAACCCATATTTCTGGCATGAAACTCATTTAGCACATTGTTTAAAGATTCATATCTCATTTAGCTGGAGATAAACAAGATGATGCCTGGGGTTTCATTGAGATGGATTTGAACTTAATTTCACCCCATCAGTCATTTCATTGACACATTTGTTACGGTGAAGTACCACCGAAGTTCCTTGCTAAGAATAGTATTGTTCACAAAGATGGCTTGTGCCGCTATCATACTCTAGCTTCAGTCAACAGTGGTAGACGACAGTCTGCTGTGACTAGGCAGCCCATTGAGGCCATTGCTCTCTCACTAACACATGCATGCATACAGTCTACCAGAGACAGTCAACAGGAAATGTCTCTCCTGATGTTTAATTCAATAAGATTCAAAAGACAGTGCTGTCGGGATGTCTCCACCAATGTATTTCCCCTGCCTCTAAGGTTGAACTCAACACCCAAGATCCTCACAAGTATGTGAAAACAACACATACCGTTGTAGAAGTCCGTAGTAATAGTTTCACATTGGCATAGATTACAACGTCAATCTAAATCGAAATAAAACCCCACAGGTACGATGTAAGAAACTTGCATAAACCAAATTGCCAGAAATAAGTGATTTGGGTGCTTGGTCAGTATAACAATAGTGTATTGATAGGAACATCTAAGAGGTTTAATCATGAACAACACAGAAATGATTTCATCACCAACAACAAATTAATAGTCCTGTCAGAGCCAAAAGTCCAAAGTGGGGGGGGGTGAATGAGCCAATTGGAAGTGTTGGCTCTAAACTATTAAATTACTATTTTTCCACTAAAGCAGTGTGGATTCTGAAAAGAGATGGCTGAATTCCCTCTTAGTAGCAAACAATGCTACACGCAATCAGCACATTATAGTGTGTTTAACATTGTCTTGGCCAAGTGGATACATCAACATTATTTCTTTACAATGTTTCATCATTGAATTTATTTTAAATTTCATGGTAAGGCATGTTACAATGATACAGTACTCGACATCTGTCACTGTCACAATGCCTTGTTAGATTAGTACAGTATTTGAATTTCTGTTTGGCATTTGCATCACACACATACTTGTTGTATATTAAAACAACTCAGTTGATGAATAGACGTAGGGAATGCAAAGGGCAGGTGCTTTATTTGCTGGCTGGTTAATTCTCTCTCCCTTGTGGGATGATGTGACTGAACGGCTTGAATTGTTGAATCTGTTCATGGGTCAATGAATGCCAAAGAGATCAGGTTCCCCATCTTTAAATTACAGGGTGCACCTGAACGGACTGTGCTTAATCCACATTAGAATGACATCCATCACATTTTTCCAGCTGATTATACATAGAGGAGTTTAAACGACATGTCCGATTTAGTTGTATTAGACTTACCAAAGTATCACGGGCCACAAACATTCTGGTGGTTGATTGAGACCTAGCAGGCTTGGATAGAAGACAAAAGCAGCTTTCAAATGCTGTGTGTGAATTCAGTTGTTGGATTGTTTCAGAGAAATGGAAGAGCTACACATTTCAATTGGTTGTTGGGAGGATTATTTTGCTTCTTAGGTTCAACGTATCCAATAGCTGCTCTGATGCTCCCAATTTCTTGTTTGATTTGTTTGGAAATGGTTTGATAATATAAATACAAAGATATTATACCTAAATGGTAAGAATTGTTGAAGTCTCCATATTCCTTATTTCAAACAGCAAGAAATGAAGTTAAGATTAGAACAAACTATTACACCTCGTTGTTGATCTAAATCCATAAGTTTTTGGACGTGAGATATTTATGGTTCTTGATGGGGCAAATACTGGCTAATGAAAATGCCTTGATTTCTTTTCCTTCTGGCCACACAGTATTTGTCTTTGTTACGCTAACGTCTAAACTGAAGCAAATTCACAAAAATGTAGTACTAAATACAAGAAAGCTGATCCTTATCTTATTAGCTGGAACGATTACTACTGAAAGACTTACAATTTACACTTTTACGCGGAGCCCTTGAATAAAACACCAATGAAGGATATATTTTGTCCACAAACCAGGCCTCCAACCCAAAAGTAGTGGGATCATACAAGAGGGAGTAAGGAGACCCACCCCTGAGGGCATTTGGAGAGAAAGTTGTTTTGTAGGGAAGAGGGTCTCTTGACAGTGATAAAAAGTACTGTGTCACTTATTTGGGCTTGGAGGGGAGCTCAGTGCCCAAGGCGAGTCCATACAGCAGCCCCACGTCTCAAATTATTTCTGTTATTGGAGTCTTATAGACTAGAGAGCCAGACAGTAAAAGAAAGTGTGAGTGTGAGTGTGTGTTTATGCACTTGTTTTCCTACATTATCAGGACCCCAATGTCCTAACATTTCACCCCAATGTCTTGAACAGGACGGAAAACAGTAACTACAAATGCTATTAAGGGTTAGGTTTAAGATTTTGGGGTTAAGGTTAGGGATAGGTTTAGGGTTAGGTTTTGGGGTTAAGGTTAGGGATAGGGTTATGGATAGGTTTAGGGTTAGGTTTTGGGGTTAAGGTTAGGGATAGGGTTATGGATAGGTTTAGGGTTAAGGTTAGGGATAGGGTTATGGATAGGTTTAGGGATAGGGTTAGGGTTAGGTTAAGGGTTAAGGTTAGGGATAGGGTTATGGATAGGTTTAGGGTTAGGTTTAGGTTTAGCTTTAGGTTTAAGGTTTTGGGGTTAAGGTTAGGGATAGGGTTATGGATAGGTTTAGGGTTAGGTTAAGGGTTAGGTTTAAGGTTTTGGGGTTAAGGTTAGGGTTAGGTTCAGGGTTAGGTTAAGGGTTAGGTTAAGGGTTAGGTTTAGGGTTAGGTTTAGGGTTAGGTTTAGGGTTAGGTTAAGGGTTAGGTTAAGGGTTAGGTTTAATGTTTTGGGGTTAAGGTTAGGGATAGGGTTATGGATAGGTTTAGGGTTAGGTTTAGGGTTAGGTTAAGGGTTAGGTGTTAGGGAAAATATCAAACATTTTTAATGGTCAAACATGTTTACACTCCAAAAAGTCCTGAAATTGGAGATGTGTGTGTTTGTGTTCAAAAACAGCCTTTGTGGGCACACAGACTACTAGAGCCAGACAATCATTCTGAGTATTGCTTCTGGCCACAGCTTGCAGACAGAGGGTAATATAACTACTTGCTGGGAGGTGTGGATAACATTTTGACACTCTGTAATGGGGTATATTTTTAACTCCAACTTTTGTAGATTTGTATTACTGCAGAAAAACTAAAGGAGAGTAAAGACATGTCAATTCAAACCACAGTACATACACAGCTCATACAAAATGCTATCCCTCTGGATGAAAACTACTTTTGTGATCTTTACTTTAAATTAAAGCATATTGATGGATAGGATTTGTTTACTATTTTTTATATTAATCAGTCAATGTCATCATTTGAAGTGTCTTTATCAAGCCTTTAAAATTATGTTGAAAAACGATTACATTTATGCGTTGCATTCTACACTCTTAATAAATAAAAAGGGTTCTTTGGCTGTCCCCATAGAAGAACCCTTTTTGGTTTGAGGTAGAACCCTTTTTGGTTCCATGTAGAACCCTCTGTGGAACGGGTTCTACCTGGAACCCAAAAGTGTCCTACCTGGAACCAAATAGGTTGTTAGCCTAGAAGGCCAGCATCCCGCAGTCGCCTCTTCACTGTTGACGTTGAGACTGGTGTTTTGCGGGTGCTATTTAATGAAGCTGCCAGTTGAGGACTTGTGAGGCGTCTGTTTCTCAAACTAGACACTCTAATGTACTTGTCCTCTTGCGCAGCTGTGCACCGGGGCCTCCCACTCCTCTTTCTATTCTGGTGAGAGCCAGTTTGCGCTGTTCTGTGAAGGGATTAGTACACAGCGTTGTACAATATCTTCAAATGCTGATGCTCCAGATGCTCAACTTGTTTAAGAGAAGGCCGGTTTTATTGCTTCTTTAATCAGTGTCTGTTTCTCAAACTCTGCCTCCTCGCAGGAAGATCTGCAGAGCTGGGAAGGTTGTATCCCCCATACAAACAAATATATATATATATTTATATATATATATATATATATATATATATATATAGCATTCTATTGGTTGCAATAATTGCACAATTCTACATATTGAGTCCAGTAGCACCTTTTTTTTAAGAGTGTAAATAATTATACATCAAGAGTGATGCACTTGTATTAGCTTCTAGTACAGAAAAGCTGTGCAAGTCTAAAGGAGCTGCCAAATGTTTATCACTTTTATGTCTCCATTTCCATCAAGCACTGAGGGGGTCGGCTTTGCACAGCCATTCACAAAGGCAGTAAAAAGTAATCCATCAATGAGAAAGGGAGAGTGATGGGGGTAAAAGCCTGCATTTTACCTGCTCTGGGCACCAAGCCAGAAGGCTCAGAGAACAGTGCATTTCATCCTGCTCATGTTTATGTCATCATGACAGTAGAGAGCCCAGTCACGTCAAATATCACTGGGACCACACATACAGGTATACCGACTCGAGCACAGACACACACACACACACACACGGCCTACAGACAAGAAATCACTTAAGCCTTCTTGTACTGCATGAGGAAATACTCATCCATTGATATCATTCTTGGACAAAGATGCAGCACTTAAAGGGACAATCTGTAGTTGCTATATCCATTTTTGCACTTATCAATGATATGTACCCATTAATTCTTGCAGAATATAACTTCTGAATGCTTCATGAGCTTAGTTAAACTGTCGTACCCCATCAGAACCCAAAATATAAGCTTGTTTTACTCTGATGTTTGTAAACAAAGTGAATGTAAGCAAACACTATATGGCCTCAAAACATGGTTAAAACTATCATTTTGATTGTAAGTCCGTGCATCCATAGCTCCGTCAATACATTTCATTTCTCCAGCACCAACCCTCAACTTTCTACAGAATCAGGGGCCGGTAGAAGACTTTTTTATTGTTTCAACTGCTGATTGCAGCTTTAAGGTACATAACAACGGTATACGTAGGATCTTTGTGTCACGTTTGAAATATTGAAGAGATTTTGTTGGAAAACAGCAGATTTCCTGTATAAACAGCAAGCCAACTTACCTGCAGTAGGGACATTCTGACCTTTGAGTGCTTCTTGTGGAAATCTATCAACTGTAAATCAAATCAACATGAAAAGTCATTGCATGTGTCCATACTTAATGTTGTTTATTCAATGTGAAATAAAACAGAAAATGCAATTGAAGTGTTCTTACCCTATTAAACATCTACGATGTGGACATAATGCACACGAGGAAGACACTATATATAAATATATTAAGATACAGTCCGGCCCTTGAGCATATACAGTAATATATAATTATGAGATTATTATGAACATTGAAGGTTACTGAAATATTCAGACAATGTAGATCACATAAATACAGACGATGAGAAACTGCAAAAGACATACCATATGAACCCATAACATCAATGAGGGCCGTCCTGAAAGACAGAACTGGAACGTACTGTTCTACTGTCTAAACAATGAAGGTTTGCTCATGCCTCTTTTCCCTTACCCATTAAATGAATGTTCCCACTCCACCACAGACTTGGTGGACCATCATCCATTAAACGTGACAGGTCCCCCTGCCCTGCTACAGCAGTCTGAATCCTATCCAAAGGCGTTGGATCATTATGGGAAAAGGGACAGCGTAGATACAAAGGCATTAAAAAGACAAATGTTTTGGTCAATTACCACCAAACGCCCCCCATTTCTGATTGATCCAAATGGAGAATTTGCTTCGTACTGTACACTGTGGCGGTAACAGAGACAGACTGTAGCTAATACATATTTCTTCAGCTAGCTGTCCTAGTAGGTGAGTACACTGGATTGACAGGTGTGATCCATTAAAGCTGCGGAACTAATAGAAGGAGTTTGGAGAGAGGGCCTACTGCTGTGACTGTCTCTCTTCAGTGTTCTCATCAATAATAAACCACTGTCACTTCCCTAAGGGGATTTCTGCTCGTGAGTAAGTTTCACAATGGACATTGAGTCAATGGATTAACCCAACTGCAACCAACTTTTCAAGGGTTTTACCATTCTCCTTCACTCTTGACTTTAAATAACTTTGTCCGTGTGGATCATTTATACACTGCTCCAAAAAATAAAAGGGAACACTTAAACAACACAATGTAACTAAGTCAATCACACTTCTGTGAAATCAAACTGTCCACTTAGGAAGCAACACTGATTGACAATAAATTTCACATGCTGTTGTGCAAATGGAATAGACAACAGGTGAAAATTATAGGCAATTAGCAAGACACCCCCAATAAAGGAGTGGTTCTGCAGGTGGTGACTACAGACCACTTCTCAGTTCCTATGCTTCCTGGCTGATGTTTTGGTCACTTTTGAATGCTGGCGGTGCTTTCACTCTAGTGGTATCATGAGACGGAGTCTACAACCCACACAAGTGGCTCAGGTTGTGCAGCTCATCCAGGATGGCACATCAATGCGAGCTGTGGCAAGAAGGTTTACTGTGTCTGTCAGCGTAGTGTCCAGAGCATGGAGGCGCTACCAGGAGACAGGCCAGTACATCAGGAGACGTGGAGGAGGCCGTAGGAGGGCAACAACCCAGCAGCAGGACTGCTACCTCCACCTTTGTGCAAGGAGGAGCAGGAGGAGCACTGCCAGAGCCCTGCAAAATGACCGCCAGCAGGCCACAAATGTGCATGTGTCTGCTCAAACGGTCAGAAACAGACTCCATGAGGGTGGTATGAGGGCCCGACTTCCACAGGTGGGGGTTGTGCTTACAGCCGAACACCGTGCAGGACATTTGGCATTTGCCAGAGAACACCAAGATTGGCAAATTCACCACTGGTGCCCTGTGCTCTTCACAGATGAAAGCAGGTTCACACTGAGCACATGTGACAGACAGTCTGGAGACTCCGTGGAGAACGTTTTGCTGCCTGCAACATCCTCCAGCATGACCGGTTTGGCGGTGGGTCAGTCATGGTGTGGGGTGGCATTTCTTTGGGGGGCCGCACAGCCCTCCAGAAGTAGCCTGACTGCCTTTAGGTACCGAGATGAGATCCTCAGACCCCTTGTGAGACCATATGCTGGTGCAGTTGGCCCTGGGTTCCTCCTAATGCAAGACAATGCTAGACCTCATGTGGCTGGAGTGTGTCAGCAGTTCCTGCAAGAGGAAGGCATTGATGCTATGGACTGGCCCGCCCGTTCCTCAGACCTGAATCCAAGTGAGCACATCTGGGACATCATGTCTCGCTCCATCCACCAACGCCATGTTGCACCACAGACTGTCCAGGAGTTGGCGAGTCTCTTATCCCCCTTGTAAGACTCTCTCTCACACACACATACTATAACATTTGTTGAGCACGTGATACTTTCCATGGCTGGAAGTAGATATTGACTGTTTCCTGTTGCCCTGCAAAACAGGGTTGGGGTCAATTTGAATTTAAGTTAATCAATTCAGGAAGTAAACAGACATTTCAATTCAATAATTGAGAACATTTAGCCTCTATTTTCAATGATTTCTCAATAAGCTGAAAATAAGCTATTTATTTAAAACATTTGACATGTTTTCATTGTTTTTATTCAAATCACTTCCAGAATTGAGTATCTTAAATTCAAATGGAGCCAAACCCGGGTTTGCAGGGCAACAGGAAACAGTCAATCTCATGCTCCCAACAAAATGTTTTTTTTTAGTAAAAGTCAAAAGAAAACACAAATCAGGACAACATAGCAAACATTCCTTGTACCGTGCCGGAGGTTCTATTTAATGAAAAACGGAAATGTACTGCTGTGTTATATAAGTTATGTGGACCGTACTATAGGTACAAAGTGAGTTTCTCTTCTCCTTATAGAAGGCATGATGTGGGACACATGTGAGGATGAGAGCGTAATTGACCCGTTTGTCCTCATCCCTTGGCCTTGTCTAACTCTTGGCTATGGAATAAAGCAAAAATCAGCAATAATTTCTTCCTGCCTTAAGTAATTAAAGAAGCAGAATAATATGACGCAATGCTTCATTCCTTGGCGTGATGGGGGAAGTTGGAGGAGGAAGGTGAAGAGTGTCAAGTGCTGATTCTTGTCTTGGCATGGTGGTCACAGTTGCAGGCTGGACACTCACCAGTCAATCTGTGCATCTAAACTTACTGCATCGGAAATAGCCTCTATTACTGTCCTTCCTCCAGGCTCACGAGCGGTCTAAGGCACAACCGGCCGTGATTGGGAGTCCAATAGGGCAGCGCACAATTGGCCCAGCGTCGTCCAAGTTTGGCCGGGTTAGGCTGTCATCGTAAATAAGAATTTGTTCTTAACTCACTAAATGAAAAACATGTTAAAAAAAGAACACGTTTGAGCCATCTATCTTTTTGTAGGTGTAATGTGTCGGTGATTAAGGGCATGTTTGTTGTGGTTTGAAAAACTTGTTGTCAACGTTTTGCTTATTTGAATGAATCATTTCCCATAGATTCTGAAAGTCCTGGGAGTCCACAAACTGAACAGGCACAAACATTAACAGTAGGAGGTTAACCTCCTGCGACGCTACACTGGTCATGTCAATTCATCAGAAAACCCATCAATCAGTTCATGGGCACAAAGACAGAAATGATTTGTTTATTTATTTTACAGCAATTTAGATATGTTAGTGGAGCTCTTACAGTACATTTGATGCGATCTGTTTGTTATTGCAGTGGAATGAATGAAGTTTGAATGAATGAAGTTTCTATACAGAATAGTTTGACATTGTTTTGAGAAGTTCCCTTTTGTTTTATGACATTCTCAATCACATCAATTGACAACTGGACAAGTCCGAAGGGTACTGGCACAGCACAAGGACGTAACCTTCGTAACTTTGACATCACAAAATAGGTTTGAGGATTTTAGATCTAACAATCTAGAGACTTAACATAGATTTAGAGCGTTGACTGACAGTTCATTTGTTTTGCATGGTAAATTACTTTCCAGTTTGTCATATTCATCACGATTCTTTTTCAGCTAGAGCCCTTTGCAACAATATTTCAAATTCAAAGCTTCAGAATGGGTGAGATCTTACGTCGCTGATTAACATATCCATTAAAAATTCATGGGGTGGTTTCCCCTTGTTATCCTCTGTAACATCAGGAATAGGCATATAGGCAGAGCATTCCATTGAAGTTTCACTTTGTTTTATAATTCCTTTTACTCAAATATGCCAATGAGAGGGAGAGATGTACTTTTCCCACACAAATGTGAAGAATATACTCGTCGAGCTTTGAAAAATGCCTCTAATACTGCAATAACAGAGGTAGCTAGGCAGGAAGAGGCAGGAGACTTCCAAAGAACCATCACATTTACATTCTCCATCACTCCTCTCCCGGATCAAGTTTCAGCTCTGAGCCACTAATCTCATTTTTAATGGCTACTTTAAAAGTAGGACAACTTTCCCAGTGGAAACTGGTGAAATTGTACAATGGATTTATAAGCAGGGGAAACCCAGGGGCTAATGGTGGAGATACATGCCAAAACCTCCCCCTTTGTGTCGTTGCAGGTTTGGATTTGTAAAACAGAACTCAGACACGTCAGTGCACTCATCTAGTAGCTTTTCTGGAGAAAAGCAGGTATTCACAGTGATTTACTTGAGTGAATAAATACATAACCTTGGCTTCCCACAGAATATGTGACAGACACTAATGTTACAGTCTTTGTATTTATGGTCTTACATGTCTAATGTATTTCGCAATGTCCAGGAAAGGTAGAAAAGAAATGCATACCGTACAGAATGTTACCTTCTCTAGAATTGTAATTAATAACCCCCTTCATTGTACACTTTTGACAGTGCAATGTAAGAATGTGTAAGTGATGCAATGACAAGCTTGGACTTCTCAAGAGCTGAAACCGTTGAAAAAATGTACAGCAAACATTTAACCGTGACCGTTCATTTCACGGAGACCTCTGACCTTACTTCACCTTGCCTGTCACGCTCGTCGTGATCATTGGACCAAGGCGCAGCGTACGTAGAGTTCCACATGTTTTAATTAATAGAAACTAACCAAACAAGCACAAACGAACCGCTACTGGTGTGCACACAGGCAACTATCTGTAGACAAGATCCCACAAAGCACAATGAGGGAAATGGCTACCTAAATATGATCCCCAATCAGAGACAACGATAAACAGCTGTCTCTGATTGGGAACCATACCAGGCCAACATAAACCATTAATCACCTAGATGACCTACCCTAGTCACTATCACGCCGCAACCAACAGAGAATAAACAGCTCTCTATGGTCAGGGCGTGATATTGCCTCCTTGTCCTTGGCCCTTTGTGTGGTCAAACTAGTTAGTTATTAAGAATTATGAGAATATTATTATACCATCTGGGGGGGGGGGGCAAATCACTTTTAAAGTCCAATCTAAGCTGGATATTTTAAGAGTGGGACGAGGACAGCAAAGAAAACGGCAGGGTAGCCTAGCGGTTAGAGCGTTGGACTAGTAGCCGAAAGGTTGCAAGTTCAAATCCCCGAGCTGACAAGGTACAAATCTGTCGTTCTGCCCCTGAACAGGCAGTTAACCCACTGTTCCTAGGCCATCATTGAAAATAAGAATGTGTTCTTAACTGACTTGCCTGGTTAAAAAAAAACAAGAGATAATTCAAATGACCCCATATTGTATCACATGAGCTGCACAGCTTTGGGAACTCTTCCCAACTAACATTGTACTGGAACCTCTTCCCTTCAAACAATAAATCATTCCCACAATATGCCCAACACATTTTCTCTGTCCCTGAAATCTACTACTGTACAATTAAACAATGGTGGTTATACTGGCCATCTCATTTCCTGGTTGAAATCAGACTGAAATCAATCACATGTTTCAAATATAACGAATCAGAGTTGCCATGGGATGGTGCACACAGTTGGAATTTAAAATAGTGCAGACATAAATAACCGCAACCAATGTGCCTTGAGCCAGCACCTAGAGGGAGAGGCTGATACTTGTGGTCCTGCCAGGGAACACACAGTGCTCCATACTGTCATGTCAGTGTGCACTGCGCTCTTCCAGCTCAGAACTAAATGGAGCAGTACAGCTTGAGTGTCAAGACCCAGCGGCAGGTTGTTCTGTTACTTCAGACCTTGAGCAACAGAGCAATGGAGCTCATGGGACATCTGAGTGAGATACAGAGGAAGACGATGGGACTGCATTAACAAACTAAGGCAGCCAGTTGCAAAAGGAAGATTTTCAGGGAATTTAAAGCCCCTTTTGCTATCAGAATACACACATTACAGTATTTAATTTTCTAAGGAAGTATGTTACCTACGTTATTTGTACTGTGGACTTTTACCAGACAGCTCTGTTCCAGACAGGACCAGAAACAGGGAGCAGGACAGTCAGTGATTACCACAGACACTCAAGGGGTCTGTGCGTGCCAGGCAAGGCAGCAGTCCTAATTGGAGCCCCCAGTCTAATTCCAAAAGCATGATCTCCCCACAGCAGCCCTGATAAACATTAAAGCATACAGAGGATCAATGTATGTTGCCCGGGGAGCCTTCAGCTGGCACAAACTGTTCTTTACGTCTCCCACTGCAGTTTTCCCATTCATTAACCTAAATTATCCCCCTGCCTGGAGGCTGGGGGGGTAAACAATTATCCAATTAGCAATCTCTTATGCCTAATGATCACTTGGATATTGACTAGCTTAATGGCTTGATAAATATTGATACGTGTACAGAGCAAAACGGGTTGGGGGTGTGAGGTGCTGATGTCGTCAGTCTGGATTATCTATTATCTGGGTGTTAATGTGCATTAACGCTTGAATTAGTCATCAGCCAGGGATTAGTTGTGTGATGTGTCATTATAAAATCAATGCAATGGCCCATTTAGAACGCTTCAGTCATGTCTCTCCTCTGTAACGTCGAGCCATGGGCGTTATGAGCAGACAGAGAAAGAGGGAATACATGCAAAGATCAGAATGTAAAAAACGACCAACTATAAATGTCTCAGTTAAATAATCTGTATTCCTTGAGGTGGCTGAGGAGCTATCTTCTTAAACTTTAAAAGCTTTAAAAAATTTAAAAAACTAGTGCTGGCATATACTAGTTTCCACAGCGACAGCTCGATCAAAACACCCCCATGAAATGTCAGGGTTTCAAATATTTTTTTTTGTGGGAGAGAATCCACCATAGAATGTCATTTCCAAATATCAGGGTATTTATGGATTGAAACAAAGGTTTTTTTGGGGTGATGAATGACTGGGCTCCAAACAGGACAGACACCGCATACCTGAGGTGTATACGAGGACAGTTCTATTGTATCTTTGAGGTTACCTGCTCTATGCCTTGTTTTGGCATCATTTCCTGCAGTAGCTTTATACAAGGGAAATAGCTCAATTCTCTGTGTGTGCAGGTAGCTCCCACCACTCATCTGAGAGAGGAGTGAGACGGTAAAGGTTCAAATTCCATGTCTTATTATTGACTAGATTCTCCTCCAGCCGTGTGAAGTTGTAATCTGACAATCAGAACCATTTCATCCTGAGCTCAGGTCCCTCTGCTCCCTCTCATAACCCTACTTGAAAAACATAGTGCCTTGTTAGCTAGCTGATAAATAATGAACAAACCCCAAACTACAGAGAGAGAATAACCCTCAGCGGACTGACGATCACCATGGCATTAGGATTCTGTTGGCTCGCTGTCTGTATGTTCTGGGCTTCGGGTCCAGCTATATCAGAGGCTTTACTCTTCTAAAATGCCAGCTAGGAAACTTGCGTCATGAATGGTTTAAACATGACCCTGTGTCGTGCAGATGACGTAGTTACGAAATTGACGGTTATTGACCATAGCATGTTCTTTATGAATAGCACTGGCATTTCTCGCTTGCAAATACCACTTGCATAATGTCTCATCCGTAAAGCACAGTAAATAAAGCATGTATAAGCATGTATCCTTAACGAACACTTAGAACTCATTCAACATATCAAACACAATTTTCCCTGCCGTTCTGTTTTCACACGTTTCTGCCTCGTTAGCACAACACCACAGATTGTGCATAAATCAATACACTGACGGGCATGAGGAAAGTATACAGGGCGAGCAGGTAGCCTAGCGGTTATGAGCGTTGGGTCAGTAACCGAAAAGTCGTTGACCCAACGCAACTGGTCACTTTGGACTAGTTGCTCTGGAGAAGAGTGTCTGCTAAAAAAAAATATTTAAAAAATAAAATAATGTCAAATCTATACAATAGATCATGGAATGTGATCGATTGAGAATAAGCTATAGGCAATTTCGCAAGAGATCCTTGCATCACTTAGATTAGTTTCTATTTAGTTAATACAAGGTGCTATGTAAATGCACTTGGTTCCATAGAGTTCAATCCTATGCCCAGCATGGCTTTAAGATACCATCTAACATGTTACTGAATGTGCCATTAATTCAGCTATCCTTTGCTGCAGCACTGAGGGACACGCAATTGATCGTATACAGACTATGCTACAAAAGCTCACTGTGGCAAGAGACACAAAGTAATGTACTGTACAGTATCGTAGAGTTGTGTATGCAAAACATTCTCTGTGTGTTTTAGCCACCTTGGATGGTTCTTAAAAGTCTTATCTGACACCTGCTGTGTGGCAAAAATGAGATATTGAGCGAATTTCATGTGCATTGTGATTATAGTGCCTTTTCAGTGGGCAATCAATATTTCACATATCTAACACCCTCTAAAGTGTATGAGTGGTTGGACACTCAGCTAGTAACTGGAAGTTCTCTCATACTAATGATAACCTGGAGTGATAAGGGTTATGTGAAGGAGAAAAAAAATCAAATACATGCCAAACAAAAGGTAGATCAGGTGTTAGCGACCTGGTGCCTAATATATGTAGCTCTCTGTGAATCATTTTAGAACGATTTTATTGAGGATTTATATTCCTCACACCTGACACACCAGAGGTAGAGAAGCTTGGTATACTGTTTCTCTCTCTGCCGCTCTCTTAGTTGCCTGAGAAGGCAAATTATTGCTGTCCTGGCCACTAACTAAATCACAATGCTTGTCTCACAACGCAGATAGCCCGGGTTAGCCAAAGTGCGGGAGCACTGGTTGGTCAGCCCAATTGAGGTAGTATGTACATGAATGTATAGTTAAAGTGACTATGCATATAAGATAAACAGAGAGTAGCAAGCAGTGTAAAAGAGGGGTTGGTGGGGGGGGGGGCACACAATGCAAATAGTCCGGGTAGCCATTTTGATTACCTGTTCAGGAGTCTTATGGCTTGGGGTTAAAAACTGTTGAGAAGCCTTTTTGTCCTAGACTTGGCACTCCGGTACCGCTTGCCATGCGGTAGTAGAGAGAACAGTCTATGACTGGGGTGGCTGGGGTCTTTGACCATTTTTAGGGCCTTCCTATAGGCCAGGTTGGTGAAAGACAATACCAGACAGAAGCCTGCCTGTATGTGGCCGAAAGCAAAATAAAGGGAAATATGCATTTTTCCCTGTCCTTGTTTTTCAGTCTGCAACAAGAACGACTTGGACTCAATGTGGGCTTTGTTGTGAAACCAAGCCATCGCCAGAGCATCATGTCCTCAAACTAATATAATCAGTCCCACTGAATTACTACTATGGGTAATGACATTAGGACCTGGTGACACCAATGTAGTCCACTTTTGCTGGGACTCACTATCCCTCTCATAGGACAGGTCAATCTACCCGGTGGGCCTACAACCTCAGGGAGTTCTCAGATGTCTAAACAGCGCCTCCTACTGGACAACATTCACTTTACAACAGTGTGCAACTGGAGGTCCAAATGGTATTCAACCTTTTGAAGATAATTCACTATAAAGTCAGGTTAGTATATCTTCACGCCATTGACCCAGTTTAGTCTTAGAGAAAATAAAACATATCTTTTCTGGGTGGAAAACCAGAGTGGTGGATCATTCAGGTGTCAAAGATAATGGGCATAAGCTGCTACAGTTGTACTATCTAAAGACAGACAGACCATATTTGACCCCAGCCTGTTCTAACACACCCTGGGGGGGCCTCTTTGATAGACCAATGTTCAGAGATGATGCCTGTTGGAACACAGCCTGCTGCACATTGGCCACAACATCATCCCATTGACAGAGTTCGCTCTATCTGTCTGAAACAACACACATGGCCAGCAGCTATTCCAAATGGCACCCATCCAGATGACCGGAGAGAAATACGACTCAGCCGTCACATATTATACGTGTTACATATATCAAGGTCTTGTTTCAGTAATCCCAGGTATCATGTCTGGACCCTGCTCTCATCTCCAACCTGGACTCAGGGGTAGATGTAACATAGTAAACATAAATCTGTCTGCGCCCCAATTTGTATGATATATTATGTTTCCATTTCGTTTGATATGATACAGATCACAATTTGTGTGATATGTTATGAATTCCAATTTGTTGTGGCTAACGTTACCTAGACAACTAATGTTAGCTAGACTAGGGATTAGGGTTATGTTAAAGGGTTAAGGTCAGGGTAAGGATAGTGGCCATGCTACGTAGTTACAAAGTAACTAAAAATGAGTAAGTAGTTGCAAAGTTGCTAATGAACTAAAACGGTAAAGTTGTCCATGATTCGAACACGCAATATGCCCACCCATCCACCCTACTTTACAGGCGACCTGACAAAATTCACATAGAAATGTAGATCTGTCATTCTCATTTAAAGCAATTCTAAGAAGCGATAGATATTTTCTATGAGCACTATTTCTATGCTTCCTGGTCTTAAGTTTAGTTTTTGCATCTTTCACTTTGGGTTTTGTACACCAGCTTCAAACATCTGAAAATACAATAATGTTGGTTATGGAAAACATTTCACAGCGGTTTAGATGGTACAAATGATTCTCTACGCCAGCGGTTCCCAAACGTTCTATAGACCCCGTACGTACCCCTTCAAACATTCAACCTCCAGCTCCGTACCCCCTCTAGCACCAGGGTCAGCACACTCTCAAATGAAGTTTTTTGCCATCATTGTAAGCCTGCCACACACACACACTATATGATATCAAATCAAATGTATTTATATAGCCTTTCTTACATCAGCTGATATCTCAAAGTGCTGTACAGAAACCCAGCCTAAAACCCCAAACAGCAAGCAATGCAGGTGTAGAAGCACGGTGGCTAGGAAAAACTCCCTAGAAAGGCCAAAACCTAGGAAGAAACCTAGAGAGGAACCAGGCTATGGGGGGTGGCCATTCCTCTTCTGGATGTGCCAGGTGGAACATGGCCAAGATGTTCAAATGTTCATAAATGACCAGCATGGTCAAGTAATAGTAATCACAGTAGTTGTCGAGGATGCAAAAGGTCAGCACCTCAGGAGTAAATGTCAGTTGGCTTTTCATAGCCGATCATTAAGAGTATCTTTACCACTCCTGCTGTCTCTACAGAGTTGAAAACAGCAGGTCTGGGACAGGAAGCACGTCCAGTGAACAGTTCAGAGTTCCATAGTCACAGGCAGAACAGTTGAAACTGGAGCAGCAGCACGGCCAGGTGGACTGGGGACAGCAAGGAGTCATCATGCCAGGTAGTCCAGGTAGGGGCGGCAGGGTAGCCTAGTGGTTAGAGCGTTGGACTAGTAACCGGAAGGTTGCGAGTTCAAACCCCCGAGCTGACAAGGTACAAATCTGTCGTTCTGCCCCTGAACAGGCAGTTAACCCACTGTTCCTAGGCCGTCATTGAAAATAAGAATTTGTTCTTAACTGACTTGCCTAGTTAAATAAAGGTCCAAAAATAAAAGTCCTGAGGCATGGTCCTCTGAGAGAGAAGGAAAGAAAGATATCATTAGAGAGAGCATACTTAAACTCACACAGGACACCGGATAAGACAGGAGAAATACTCCAGATATAACAGACTGACCCTAGCCCCCTGACACATAAACTACTGCAGCATAAATATTGGAGGCTGAGACAGGAGGGGTCAGGAGACACTGTGGCCCCCCATGTATGAAACATAAGAATGAGTGAGATTTTGTCACAACCCGGCTCGTGGGAAGTGACAAAGAGCTCTTATAGGACCACGGCACAAATAATAATAATAATAACCAATCATTTAGCTCTTTATTTAACCATCTTACATATAAAACCTTATTTGTTCATCGAAAATTGTGAATTACCACAAGTTAATGAGAAGGGTGTGCTTGAAAGGTTGCACATAACGCTGCAATCTTGGGTTCTATTGGAGAGTCTCAGTCTTAAATCATTTTCCACACACAGTCAGGGCCTGTATTTAGTTTTTCTTGCTAGTGAGGGCCGAGAATCCACTCTCACGTAGGTATGTGGTTGCAAAGGGCATCACTATCTTAACAGTGCAATTTTCCAAGGCAGGATACTCTGAGCACAGCCCAAACCAGTAATCTGGTAGTGGCTTCTGATTAAATTACATTTTCACAATTTCGATGAGACTCTTTTGTTAAGATATTGGTAAAAGTGGACTAGAGGCAGGGCATGAAGGGATAACGAAGTCAGTTGTGTCATCCGTTTCGCGAAAGTAAAATGCGTACCCAACTCACTCAGGTGCTTCACCAAAATCACATTTGACATTGTCTGGAAGCTTGAGTTCAGTTGCACACAACTGAACAAATCATACAATGATGGGAAGACCTGTGTGTTGTCCTTGTTAATGCAGACAGAGAGGAGCTACAACTTCTTCATCTTAGCCTCAATTTTGTCCCCCATATTGAATATAGTCGCGGAGACTCCCTGTAATCCTAGATTCAGATCATTCAGGTGAGAAGAAACATCACCCAGATAGGCCAGTCGTGTGAGAAACTTGTCATCAGGCAAGCGGTCAGACAAGTGACAATTATGGTCAGTAAAGAAAACGTTAAACTCATTTCTCAATTTAACAAAAAAACGTGTCAATACTTTGCCCCTTGATAACCAGCTCACTTCTGTATGTTGTAAAAGTGTTACATGGTCGCTGCCCATATCATTGCATAGTGCAGAAAATACACGAGAGTTCAGGGGCCTTGCTTCAACAAAGTTAACCATTTTCACTGTAGTGTCCAAAACTTCTTTCAAGTTGTCAGGCATTGCCATGGCAGCAAGAGCCTCTCGGTGGATGCTGCAGTGTACTAAAGGAGCATCGGGAGCATCTGCTTGCACCAGCGTTACCACTCCACTATGTCTCCCTGTCATGGCTTTTGCGCCATCATTACAGATAAACATATCTTGAACACCAATGTCCATTTGATGTCACAAAGCTGTCCAGTACTTTAAAAATACCCTCTCCTGTTGTCCTGGTTTCCAGTGGTTTGCAGAAGAGGATGTCTACCTTAATTGACCCCCCCCCCCATAAACGTAACGGACATATACCAGGAGCTGTGCCAGACCTGCCACGTCTGTTGACTCATCCAGCTGTAATACATAGAATTCACTGGCTTGTATGCGAAGCAGTAATTGTTTCAAAACATCTCCTGCCATGTCACTGATGCGTTGTGAAACATTGTTATGTGATGAAGTCATTGTCTGTATAGTTTTTTGGCCTTTTCACTCAGCCATATCCCCGACAACAGGACGAATTAAGTCCTCCACAATAGTATGGGGTTTACGTACCTGTCCTAGCCACTCGGTAGCTCACCATATAAGACTCTTCTGGCTCCTTCTTATTAATGGGATCTGTTGCTTTTATACATGTCTTACTAATCGAAAGTTGTCTTAATTCTCGCTCAAAAAACTCCTGTGGCTTATTTTCAAATTGGCATGTTTTGTTTCTAAATGTCTGCGCAAGAGTGAAGGTTTCATCGAGTTGTGAGATAGTACTTCTGCACATATAACATATGGACACGGGCCATACTTTAAAAAATAAGTTATCCATTTTCGAGCAAAGGGAATGAGCAGCAGCTCCGTTTGGCTACATACGGACCGTTAGTGAAATTCCCGCGAGAGAGTAACGGTTAATGTGATTGGATGTTAACTATTTGACTAGGCTACCTGTACTTGACACTGTGTTGTTTTTTCACTGAACACAAGATGGTTTAATTTGATTTTTGGCAGTGAAATGAGGCTACTCAGGCCAGAATGAGGCTACTCACCCAAATGTATAGCCCCGTTGGAACATATACATGTACTGTTTGTTTGAAAATGTAAAGGGAAAAAATATATACATTTAAATTGAAAAAAATCACGTGAACACATTTTTATTTGGCGTACCCAGACGGCATTGTACATGTACCCCAGTTTGGGAATACCTACTCTACACTATACTTACTGGTTTTGTCACAAACTGAAATTAGGTGAACTTTTAGAATTTTAGCAACCAGGAAATGGCAGAGCCATTTCTGAATAGTGCATCTTTAATTAACCTTATTTCATAGGTAACCACACCAAACGTAACAGATCATATTCAAATCCAGTGTCCCGGATGTACGTATAATATGTTATGTCTAGTCTATGAGACCAGGCTGTCATCTCTGACCTTCAAAGACAAGGACGGGAGTATACTGAATTATCTACTTAATCACAATGAGACATCAGACACACAAAGAGATGCATTATTACTGTATGCTTGTTTTGACATCTTTGAAAAGGTCCACTGAGTTCAATATGTGGTTGTTTGACAAACATAAAATGTATCCTAGGATTCTTCTGTAGGAGGACTGTCACAAGGAGTACCAAGGACATGTTTACATGAAAGTTTGCAGCCGAGTAATGGCGGCTGCACAACTCCATGTAAATAATCAGTATACTGTTTATAACTATTATGTCTCTTGTTATTGTTAAAGGTCCAATGCAGCCGTTTTTATCTCATTATCAAATTATTTCTGGGTAACAATTAAGTACCTTACTGTGATTGTTAAAAAGAAACAAACATCTTCTTAGCAAAGAGCAATTTCTCAAGAATTGTGCTAGGACTGTCTACTAGTGATCTGAGTGGGGAGGGGGAAAATGAGAAGGACCTGTTATTGGCAGAGGGGTTTGGAACTATAATAATAATAATATGCCATTTAGCAGACGCTTTTATCCAAAGCGACTTACAGTCATGTGTGCATACATTCTACGTATGGGTGGTCCCGGGAATCGAACCCACTACCCTGGCGTTACAAGCGCCATGCTCTACCAACTGAGCTACAGAAGGACCAGAAGAACTCTTTCTTATTGGTTTATTAACAAATTTACCATGGCTAAAACTCCATCCCACCAAAATAGGCTGAAATGTCTGAAATGTCAGGTCTTTTCAAACAACACTTAAAAGGCATTATCATAATTTTCACAATATTATTCCAACCTGTGGAAATATATATAACATACAGAAAATCAAATATTTGACTGCACTGGGCCTTTAATACATTTCCAGTGCTCTTGGCACCGTATGTTTTTAATTTGCATTCAGTGGAAGTATGCCCCCTTTTCCTACAGAAGCAACAGCAACTCTTCGGAATGTGTTTCTACTCTATAGCAACTGCTGCACAAAATCATACATTGCTGAGGATTTAAGAAAATTCTACCTGAAATTGCAAGGTGTGTGTGTGGTGGGTTGGAAAATGTTGCCTGTGAGATATAAGCCTAATGCCATCCCACCCTAATTCCTGATTTCAGTAGAAATTCTTGACAGACTAAACTTCCTCTAAATTAGTTTGCTTAACATCTAAGTAACCTTCTGGAATTGACTGTTACCAAGTGCTGGAGACTGAGGTTAATGGTCCATATTCAGGTTCCTGGAAGAAACACGGGACAAATCAGGTGAGACTCATTTCTGACGGAATGTTACAACAGCAGTGTGCTTAAGCTCCGTGTCTAGAGACATGTCGGTAGTCTGTCACAACAGGAACTCTGTCAGACTCTCTTTAACATGAGCAGCAGGAAGGAGAGAAAAATGGTGTTTAATAAAGAACACGTCTGTGAATTTAGCCTAATTATCATAACACATCCTCAGAGAGAAATAATTGAATCCATGATGGTGACCAGTCTAATGGTGTCCAGAAAGAGAAACAATGTATCTTGTTGATGCTTAAATCATAGTGCCTTTGAGAGCATAGCTTGTGATATTCAATCTGGACTTATTTTGAAGGTGTTTTGTGGCCAACACATTACAACTTTGATTTCCCCAGAGACACATTTTTTCAATTACATCAACTAATCAAATGGCCATCTTAAACAATGACACGTTGTGTAAATGTAAAATATAAGGAGATGATTGTGGGGAACACATATAGTATATCATACCAGGCATTTGACCAGGGAAACTAATCAGGTGTGAAATTGTCTCTTTGCACGTTAGGTCTTGGAAGCCATGTCATTCAATTTTTTGTACCACAGCGATGATGAACCTGGCGCCATCTTAGGTTTGTCCTGTACATGGCTTGCTTTCATATGAGAAACCAGTGTGAAACCTTAGGGCCCCCTGCTTGAGTAACAATTGCAGACCAGATGTGGAGGGGACCATGTGACCAGTATTGAACAAGGCGACAGGAGGGTCAATTGTCTTCCTATACTGGCAAACCCCAAAGACAAGCATTCCTGAGGGAGCAAACAAGAACACCAACGAACCAAACAATGACTGGTCTTCTTTCGGAAAGACCCACTGGGCACAGACGTCAATTCAACGTCTATTCCACATTGGTTCAAAGGAATTTAATTGAAATGACGCAGAAACAATGAGTGTGTGCGCCCAGTGGGGAGTTCCTCACAAACAGAGATAAAGACGAGAGAGAGACAGGAGAAAGAGAGAGACAGAGAGATAATTGAATGCGATCCGCCAAGGCACCAGTCTGACATCATCTATGTAGATGTTGAACCTGCACTGCAAACAATCACAGCCAAATCAAACTGTATGAATAATTGAAAGAGAATAGACTGGGAACGAAAAAAAGATTCTCATAGACTGTTCATTGAGTGGTGTACAACAAATATGAATGGAATATTGGGAACATATGGTAGGAAGGATGGAGGTGAGACATTTAGACACATAAGGACAGAAGGGAAATGTTCTCATACAGTGCATTTGAAAAGTATCCAGATTCTTCCCTTTTTCCACATTATGTTACATCACAACCTTATTCTCAAATTATTTTATACAGATACAGTGGGGCAAAAAAGTATTTAGTCAGCCACCAATTGTGCAGGTTCTCCCACTTAAAAATATGAGAGGCCTGTAATTTTCATCATAGGTACACTTCAACTATGACAGACAAAATTTGAAGAAAAAAAACCTATTGCAGATTCAGTCTTCCCAGCCTGGTGCAGGTCTACAATGTTGCTTCTGGTGTCCTTTGACAGCTCTTTGGTCGTGGCCATAGTGGAGTTTGGAGTGTGACTGTTTGAGGTTGTGGACAGGTGTCTTTTGTACTGATAACAAGTTCAAACAGGTGCCATCAATACAGGTAACGAGTGGAGGACAGAGGAGCCTCTTAAAGAAGAAGTTACAAGTCTGTGAGAGCCAGAAATCTTGCTTGTTTGTAGGTGACCAAATACTTATCTTCCACCATAATTTTCAAATAAATAAATTAAAAATCCTACAATTTGATTTTCTGGATTTTGTTTCTCATTTTGACTGTCATAGTTGAAATGTACCTATGATGAAAATTACAGGCCTCTCATCTTTTTAAGTGGGAGAACATGCACAATTGGTGTATGACTAAATACTTTTTTCCCCCACTGTATATACAGATCTGGGGAAGGGTACCAAAACATTTCTGCAGCATTGAAGGTCCCCAAGAACACAGTGGCCTCAATCATTCTTAAGTGGAAGACGTTTGGAACCACCAAGACTTTTCTTAGAGTTGGCCGCCCGGCCAAACTGAGATATCGGGGGAGAAGGGTCTTGGTCAGGGAGTGACCAAGAACCCTATGGTCACTCTGACAGAGCTCCAGAGTTCCTCTGTGGAAATGGGAGAACCTTCCAGAAAGATAAGCATCGTCCGCAGCACACCACCAATCAGGCCTTTATGGTAGCCACTCCAGTAAAAGGCAAGACAGCCCACTTGGAGTTTGCCAAAAGGCACCTAAAGGACTCTCAGACCATGAGAAACAGATTATCTGGTCTGATGAAACCAAGATTGAACTGTTTGGCCTGAATGCCAAGCATCACACCTGGAGGAAACCTGGCACCATCCGTACAGTGAAACATGGTGGTGTCAGCGTCATGATGTGCGGATGTTTTTCAGCGGCAGGGACTGGGAGATCAGTCAGGATCGAATGAAAGATAAACGGAGCAATGATGAAAACCTGCTCCAGAGTACTCAGGACCTCAGACTGGGGTGAAGGTTCACCTTCCAAGAGGACAACGACCCTAATCACACAGCCAAGACAACACAGGAGTGGCTTCGGGACAAGTCTCTGAATGTCCTTGAGTGGCCCAGCCAGAGCCCGGACATGAACCCGATCGAACATCTCTGGAGAGACCTGAAAATAGCTGTGCAGCGACACGCCCCATCCAACCTTACAGAGTTTGAGATGGTCTGCAGAGAAGAATGGGAGAAACTCCCCAAATGCAGTTGTGCCAAGCTTGTAGCGTCATACCCAAGAAGATTTGAGGCTGTAATTGCTGCCAAAGGTGCTTTAACAAAGTACTGAGTAAAGGGTCTGAAATTATGTAAATGCAATCTGTTTTTATTTGTAATACATTTGCAAACATTTCTAAAATATCTGTTTTTGCTTTGTCATTATGGGGTATTGTGTGTAGATTGATGAGGGAAAAAATAAGGCTGTAATGAAACAAAATTTGGGAAAAGGTCAAGAGGTGTGAATACTTTCCAAATGCACTGTGTCTTATGGATCAGGCATGTGGCAGTTTTTAAATCAAACTTTAGTCTGAACAAACATAACAGGGAAGAGACAAACATCCCTTTGTTTGATACTGCTTGTGGGCATTTTCAAAATTAGATTTTACACAGGCACTAGTTAAGTAGCTTCAACGGAAAAGTAACAGGGGCCACGCTGGTAAAAGTGGAAATTCACAGAGTAAGCATTATTTGAATTGCAACGTAGTAATAACATGTGATTTGATAAGTGTTTCAGTGTTTTTCTGGCTTATATGATATTCAAGTAAAACTGGAGCCAGCATAATTATCTTCTAAACAAATCATTTGCAGTGACTTATAGACATATGTACCTTGTTTTGATTTGCAAAAGACCATGTGGAACATTACATGCTCTGCTGTGGCAGCGGACGAAAACCATTACTGCATATTCAGTTGTAGGTAGATCAGATAGGCAGAAATTACGTTTGTCAAACGTTGAATGACTATGAAGATTAGGGCGGCAGGTAGTTTTGGGACAATATCGGGTGTCTGTATATTGGTTAGACTCCCTGAGTTGTGCATAGTTCTGGTGGCTGGCGACAGAAAATAACTCTAACACCAGGGTTGGGGAGTAACGGATTAGACGTAAATTTAAATTTGTTCCACCTGAGCGAGTCTGACCACACGTCAAGACCACTATGACGACACAACAAATGTGTTTGATGGGTCGGGGGAAAAGAGCAGGAATAGGCTTTTTAAGGCTACAGTCCAATGGTGCGACTGCTGTCGGCATCCAAAGATTATCCAATTTGAATAAACGCTTGGAGGTAAGGATGACAGCAGTGTATTCTACGATGATACGGATAACACTTATTATTTATATCTGCATAGTACATTGATGTGAATCACACGGCTGCACTCTCACTTAGCTATTTGTGCCTTACGGATTGTGGTTGTTGTAGATGACAATGTGTATTTGAACCAAAAAAATGGTTGAATTCAAGAAGTTTTAGCTGCCTATCAATCATTGTTTTTAAAACCAGTGGACAGCCAGTGAAAAATATGCTCTTGAAACAGCTGCATAGTGAGGATCCCAGCCTATGGAATAAAAGTGGGGCTTTTATTGCTCAATCTAATTCATGCTGATAAAAAAATAATCCTAAAGCCTAATGGACACATGCTCAAACTTGCACTTTTAATGACCCTTTTAAGTCTATCTGTAGTTGCTACATCCATTTTTGGATTTATAAATTATACATATTAATGTAAAGATATAATTTAATCATATTATTATATGTACTGGAAAGAGATGGGTTAGAAGACGCCTACATAACCAACCCCATAAAGTAAAATTTTACATCCATATGACCAGCTATGTAAACTTTAACATTGATTTATCCTACAATAGATAGTCATTCAATTGGTAACATACATTTTTGTCTTCTAATGCCTCTTAAGGGGAAAGTAATCTAAAAGTAACTTAATGTAAACAGATTATGTTACTGAGTTTGGGTAATCCAAAAGTTACGTTACTGATTACAATTGGACAGGTAACTAGTAACTGTAACGGATTACATTTAGAAAGTAACCCACCCAAACTTGCGCTACAACAATATAGCCAGCTTCATCAAGAAAATGTTTCCTGTCAACAAAGGCATATGAATAACCTCAAGAAGCTGTATTTGTAAAGTGAAATATGTCCCCCGGTATTAAAAAAAAGCGTCTGAATCCAACTTTTGTCTGAACAGCACCATATTCCTTGAGTTAGACACCAAGCTGCCATTAGACCACGCACTTTACATGTATATGGTGTGGTTCGGACAAAAATTGGATTGAGAAGTTTATTTGATCGCAAGGGTCATTTCACTTTATTGCTGGTAAGTAGAGTTCATAGAGATTATACAAATGCCTTCGTTGACAGGATTTTTGTTGTTGACGTAGTCGGCTATATTGTGGTAGGGTTATTCTCGGTCACGACCCACCAGAACGATTCACAACTCAGGGAGTCCAACCAATACACAGACTCCCAATGTTGTGTCCCAAAGCTATGCCGCAGGTAGCCTAGCGGTTGAAAGCGTTAGCTCACTGGTTCAAATCCCCGAGCCAACTAGGTGAAAAATCTGACGATGTGCCCTTGAGCCAAATAGCTTAAATCGAATTGCTCCTGTAAGTCGCTCTGGCTGAGAGCGTCTGCTAAATGACTTAAATGTAATAAAAGACTAATTAACTTCTCCAACAGTGCTGAAGTTACATATACATACAAAAGCATCTTTATTCAAAATACAGACAGAGTTTTGACAGACAATTCCAGGCACCTTTACAGCACTCTCTTTATCCCTACACACTGTTTCCAGTAAAGCCCTCTTGGATCTGGTACCCTTGGGCATGACCACGGCGCTCCAAATGAGAGCCAGGATCTGTCCCCCCTTCCTCTCTGTCCTCATTCCCCCTTGCTATCGCTCGTCCCCTGGGTCCCCAGAACACTCTCCAGCCTGCGTTGCCGGATGGGAGGCAGCTGGTCGTAAGTGTTGAAGCCCAGCTCAGCGTCTTTCTGGGGCAGCCTAAACAGCAGCAGGTGGCTCCTCAACACCTAGATAGGATAGGACAGATGTTAGGGGAGAGGAGGAATGGCAGGAGGATAAGAAGGCTGTGGGGAAGGAGTCAGGAGCAGTGGAGAGATGGAAGACCCCGGGGGAAGGCGAGTGAGTGTGTACCTCATCAGTCAGGTAGTGAGTCTTCCTCAGGAGGCTACGACGAGCTGTTTCCACCTGCTGGTCCACACCCTGGGCCTGTGACGTGCTCTGGACCTGTGACGCTTTGTCCTGAGAGAAGATGAAGGTGTTAAGGTGGGACAGAGCCACCACGTAGAGCACAGGACACCAGCACAGCCTCAGTGTCCCTGTCACCAGCGCCCGGAAGTAGAGGCGCAGCAGAGGGAGAGAGTCCTCCGGGGGTGACGTGAACCTCTCCATAGGGATGGCCAACTAGGAGGAACAGAGAGAGGGGCTCATTTAGCGTCTCTTTATGTCACATGTTTTAGACACATTGTCAAAAGGCACAACGTTGCAGCAAGTGACAAGAGCCCCAAGACCTCCATCTACTGGCTGTCTACACAATAATGTACCCTGTGCTCTCTACAACAACATTCAACCCAGTGTGTTAACCAGCCTCCCTCTCACCTGCTCCAGAGTTACCCCTAGGGAGCGCAGCAGGCCCACGTGCTCCCCAAACAGAGTCAGCCTCATGGTGACACTGAAGCGCCTCTGCAGAGGCAGGAGGATGACGCAGCCAAACAGGGGGTCCCCGAATGACACCGCCTCAAACTGCCCCACCAGGGCAGAATAGAGGTCATTGAAGGAGGCCAGGCCTGTAGGAGGGGAGTTGAGGTCCAGAGCCTCCAGCTGAGAGGGCCTGGTGAGCAGCCTGAAGAGAGCCCAGGTCAGCCTCTGGACAGGCATCTCCATGAAAAGATCACTGGAGCACAGGAAGATACAAGCCAGACGGGCCAGCTTGGCTACAGGCAGTACCACCCTGAGGGCATCCTCCCTCCAGACCTCCAGCAGCAGCAGCCACTGCAGGCAGTGTGTGACCGACTGCACTGCCCCCGCAGGGAGCGACTCCACCTGCAGGCCCCCTCCGTCCGGTGCACCCGCCCGCTCGTACAGGCTGACGAGTGGCAGGAAGGGCCAATCGGAGGGGAGGAAGGGTCCAGAAAGTTCTGGGAGGAGCTGGGTGTTGAGCCAGGGCGTTCTGCCCAAATGGAAGTCCATGGAGGAGAGGACAGAGGGCTCCATGTGGGCCAGGTGGGAGAGGTAGCAGCCCCGGACAGAGGGCAGCTGGACACAGGCTTCCCTCAGCAGAGGACCCAGGGTCTGGAGGGGAGGGGAGGAGTGCTCCTGGACCCGCAGCTCAGACATCTCTGCAGCCTCAGGCCCTCCAATCTGACCCTCTCTGGAAGACAGGGAGAATGGAATAGTTGAGCTATACAGCACTGAGTTCAAATACAATAGGTCCTTTACAAAAAGACTAATGAGGCAGGTTGGCAGTGGCATCAGAGGAATACCAGCTATGGAGCAGTGATCTAACTTAAAGTGAAAAGGTCAGGATATAGCTCCGGAGGCTACTATTTAGTGCAACCTCGATATAATGCGAGATGGCTTAGCATGATATAGCTTAATATCCTGTTGGAAAAGGATTTATAGTCATAGTCCTCTCACTCAACACCGACAAAACACAAAAGAGATTACCATGTGTTCTAAATAGCCCATATGCATAGCAGACCTGGGTTCAATAGTAGGTATAATTATTTAGTAGGTATATTTATTTCCTATCATATACTTGAGCTGGGTTCAAACACTGTTTGAACCCAGGTCTATACATAACGCAGAAAAGTCCCACCCTGAGGGGGGGAAAAAAACAGTGCACTTTATGTGGACTTGAGATCAAAGCCCTTAGTCACGACCTTTTGAAAACCTGCTTCGCATTTATTTCTAAAACAAATTAGATCCAGACAATGGAAACGTAAAAACAAAACAGAATGTCAGAATTTGTTTAAAGAAGAAAAAAATGGTGTGCTTAGCAGAACAGATGCGGTGTAAACATAAAACACTCTATTGCACATGGTGCACAATGCCCACGAGCAGCCCACCCCTGCCATAAACTACATACATTTGCAATGAATCAACAATTTGGGCATACGTTTAATGCAATGCACTGCAAACCACCCATACAACAATGTATCTTCTGGCCCTGCACCTCAACACAACAAATATTTCACTACAATGGAATTCCAGAGTTTAAGTTCTGTTTTATGAAACTTAACTGGAGGAGAACTCCTTTTGGGTTGGCAATGCTGCTGTGAGGAGAGGCCACCATGTAATGTACATTTGCCCCGGGGAACCTTCCTAATTCCATAGACAACGCTCGTGAGAGCATTCGCTTTCAACAGAACTTGGCAAAAAAGAAAATGAGAGAACCTCATTACCTTGTCACATATCATGTCTGTATGAAATGTGATAATTGTTTGAAAAAAGGAATTCTTAAATTTAAAAAAAAAAAGCTTCATTGCCTCTGGGAAGACTTCTACCTCTAGTCTAACGGCTTCGAAACCTATGACCTATTGAGTAATGGAGACAGTATCACTAAAAGACTCACGGTATGAAGTCTTTGTTGAAGACCATGGTGGCCATGAGTTCATGGGCCAGGTATTCACTGCCAGGTAATAGCCAGGGAAGCATTACCAGAGACACGTGGTGAAACAGGGCAGCATGCTTGGCCACCTCTGGGTCAGTTGGAACCTGGAAGCATTGAGTACAAAAAGGTAACTCATCCAAAATGTCCAAATCACACAAAGATGATCATGGCAAACTAACTGTCTCTGAAATATTTAACTGAGGAACTTGTCAAGTGACAACATGCGGAGACATCAGATGTACATATGCACCTCTTAACAGAATCACTGGTCTGAGATACAAAGTGACTCAATGACAACACAAGATGAGCCGACTGGGCGATGATAAACAGCATGACCCTGAGTGACTATATGGGTACCAGTCTGTTTGGCTAACATTCCACTCCTTGTACTCCGGGTCAAATGGCAAAGGTGATGTTAAGCATGGCAGGAGTGGAAAGAAGTGGAATGATAGCTAAACAGACTGGTACTCAGACTAGCCTAAGACTGAGTGATGGAAGTTGGGCTCTATACACTACCAGTCTACAGGCCAGCCTCAGCAGCAGGTAGAGCAGGTGGTGTTCATGACGCAGGACCCAATGAGACAGGGTAGGCTTGGCTTGGCCACAGCCACGCAGGTATCCTAGCACAGCCTCAAAGAGAAGGAGGGAGCTGAACTGAACAGAGACAGAGAGAACATAGGAGAGAGATTAGTCCTAGGCCCACTAGCCCACTGTAAGGTAAGAAGACAAAGACATGAATGTGAATTGTTTCCTACACATCTCAGAATCAACCACTAGATGGTGGCAGATATCCATTCCGATCCACGCAGAACAACACTAAACGCTTGTGTTTACACCGGAGAGATAAAAGTCACATTCAGAGAGTAACCACAGCTTCACAAGGACGTACTTTGCGGACCAGGCCTCTGTGGATGCTGGTGAGGGTGTCCAGGAGATAGCACAGGGAGGTAATGAGGGGGAAGGGGGAGTTGGGTCCAGGCAGACCCCCAGCAGACGTCCACCCGGCGCAGTGCAGACCAGGCAGACTGGGGATGGTCTCAGGGGAGGGGCAGCAGGACTGAGGGTTACACACTGCCGAACTACACCTGGGAACACAACACAGATGGATCACAACAGAGAGACGACACACTCCCAGAGTATCATCCTACAGCACTAGATCGGGGGCCAGACAGAAAAAGCATTAACCACACAGATAGAGCAACATCCCCTCCATTAAGCTCTGCAGTAAGGGAGTAAATCACCACAGATGTAGCCCTATGCTTCTAAGTAGATGGAACTCACTTGAGGTTGTTAATCAGGCTGTGAACAGCCTCGTGGGACAGCAGAGGGAGAAGAACCTCTGAGGTCAGCATCTCCAGCTCCTGCAGACACTCCACTGGATTGAACGAGCTCTGAAAGGGTTGGCGCACCAGATTAGAGACGATGAGTAAAAGCAATGATCTGGCCAATGATTTTTTCTCTATTTTTGCAGTAGACTTGTGTGCTTTGGATCATTGTCTTGCCGCATGATCCAGCTTCGCTTCAGCTCATGGATGGATGGCCTGACATTCCCTGATGCATAGCAGTTTCTTTAATGATGGCAAGTCGTCCAAGTCCTGAGGCAGCAACGTATTCTTGACCGTTGGTATGAGGTTCTTACTGTGGAATGCAGTGTTTGGTTTTTCGGCAGACAACGGGGCCCACGTCGTCCAAAAAGTAGGCTTAAGTTTTCCAAAAAGCACCTGGAAGCACCTTTCTGTTCTGTATCAGAGACTTTTAAAAGGGGAATGTCAGGCCATCCATCCGTGTGCTGAAGCACAGCTGGGTCATGCAGCAAGACAATAATCTAAAACAAACAAGCATGTCTATATCAGAATGGCTGAAAAGCAAGACATTTCACGTTTTTGAATTGGCCTAGTCAAAGTCCAGACCTAAATCCGATTGAGATGTGGCAGAACCTGAAACGAGCAGTTCATGCTTGAAAGCCCACAAATGTTTCCAAGTTAAAGCAGTTCTGCGTGGAAGAGACTGACAAAATTCCTCCACAGCGATGTGAGAGACTGATTGACAACTACAGGAAGCGTTTGGTTGCAGTAATTGCAGCTCAAGGTGGGACAACCGGTTATTGAGTGTAAGGGGGCAATTACTTTCTCACAGGGGGAATTGGGTATTGCATAACTTTGGTCATTAAATAAATGAAATAAGTATCAAATGTGTTATTTGTTCACTCAGGTTCCCTTTAATATTAGGTTTTGGTTGAAGATCTGAAATCAGAACATCAGAAAGGGGGCAAATATTTTAACCACAGCACTGTAGTGGAAGCCTATTTCCAATCTGTACTGATGAAGGACGACGAGGACAGGCAGTTAGGACTATTTACAGTGCCTTGCGAAAGTATTCGGGCCCCTTGAACTTTGCGACCTTTTGCAACATTTCAGGCTTCAAACATAAAGATATAAAACTGTATTTTTTGGTGAAGAATCAACAACAAGTGGGACACAATCATGAAGTGGAACGACATTTATTGGATATTTCAAACTTTTTTAACAAATCAAAAACGGAAAAATTGGGCGTGCAAAATTATTCAGCCCCCTTAAGTTAATACTTTGTAGCGCCACCTTTTGCTGCGATTATAGCTGTAAGTCGCTTGGGTTATGTCTCTATCAGTTTTGCACATCGAGAGACTGACATTTTTTCCCATTCCTCCTTGCAAATGAGCTCGAGCTCAGTGAGGTTGGATGGAGAGCATTTGTGAACAGCAGTTTTCAGTTCTTTCCACAGATTCTCGATTGGATTCAGGTCTGGACTTTGACTTGGCCATTCTAACACCGGGACAGGTTTATTTTTGAACCATTCCATTGTAGATTTTGCTTCATGTTTTGGATCATTGTCATGTTGGAAGACAAATCTCCGTCCCAGTCTCAGGTCTTTTGCAGACTCCATCAGGTTTTCTTCCAGAATGGTCCTGTATTTGGCTCCATCCATCTTCCCATCAATTTGATCCATCTTCCCTGTCCCTGCTGAAGAAAAGCAGGCCCAAACCATGATGCTGCCACCACCATGTTTGACAGTAGGGTGATGAGCTGTGTTGCTTTTACGCCAAACATAACGTTTTGCATTGTTGCCAAAAAGTTCAACTTTGGTTTCATCTGACCAGAGCACCTTCTTCCACATGTTTGGTGTGTCTCCCAGGTGGCTTGTGGCAAACTTTAAACAACACTTTTTATGGATATATTTAAGAAATGGCTTTCTTCTTGCCACTCTTCCATAAAGGCCAGATTTGTGCAATATACGACTGATTGTTGTCCTATGGACAGAGTCTCCCACCTCAGCTGTAGATCTCTGCAGTTCATCCAGAGTGATCATGGGCCTCTTGGCTGCATCTCTGATCAGTCTTCTCCTTGTATGAGCTGAAAGTTTAGAGGGACGGCCAGGTCTTGGTAGATTTGCAGTGGTCTGATACTCCTTCCATTTCAATATTATCGCTTGCACAGTGCTCCTTGGGATGTTTAAAGCTTGGGAAATATTTTTGTATCCAAATCCGGCTTTAAACTTCTTCACAACAGTATCTCGGACCTGCCTGGTGTGTTCCTTGTTCTTCATGATGCTCTCTGCGCTTTTAACGGACCTCTGAGACTATCACAGTGCAGGTGCATTTATACGGAGACTTGATTACACACAGGTGTATTGTATTTATCATCATTAGTCATTTAGGTCAACATTGGATCATTCAGAGATCCTCACTGAACTTCTGGAGAGTTTGCTGCACTTAAAGTAAAGGGGCTGAATAATTTTGCACGCCCAATTTTTCAGTTTTTGATTTGTTAAAAAAGTTTGAAATATCCAATAAATGTCGTTCCACTTCATGATTGTGTCCCACTTGTTGTTGAATCTTCACAAAAAAATACAGTTTTATATCTTTATGTTTGAAGCCTGAAATGTGGCAAAAGGTCGCAAAGTTCAAGGGGGCCGAATACTTTCGCAAGGCACTGTAGATAGAATTCTGGTCTGATCTTTTAATTCCCTTGTTGAGTACTGCTATAGTTTTTATACAGTCACCTGGATGGAGAGCTGGGAGTAGAAGGCCCCCATGTAGACAAGGTAGGCCGGCACCAGTCTCAGGGTGCTCTCCCTCTGGACTGGCTCCCCCAGGGTTCTCACACAGCCCTTCAGCAGCCCCAGCACTGTGGGCTGCAGACCTGTCACATGACCCCACGTCACCGGCGGTGGGGGAGGACACTCGTCCCCCTGGGAACTGTAGTGAAAGTAGAGGTTTGCCACTGTTGAATCCAATGGCTATCAATACAAAGCAGCACATCATGGAGTCGCATGAAACACGTCAAAGCTGCAGGAGTGAACATAGCTAGAAGTGGTAGAGATCCAGAGTGTGTGTTACCTGACCAGGCCAGCCTGCAGCTCCTGATGGCAGCCGGCGGTGTGTGTGACCTGTGTGAGCAGAGTGAGGAGGGCCTGGAGCCTGTGGAGCTCCAGGGGCAACAGGGGCTCCGAGGGGCGCCGGGGCCGGTGGGCAGACTGCAATACTCTCACCAGGATGGGGTAAAGGTCCCTGGTAATGGTAGAGGGAAGAAGATGTGCTGCTGTACTTTTCACCCTGAGGGACAGACTTGTTTTTGACGCAGCTTTTCCTGCCATGTATAATCTAACACCAAGCAATTATACCCATCTGATCTGGGTTGTCTGTGGTATTGAGCAATACCTTTGAACATGAAATTAGGAGGAATACTATTTTTTTAACACAGCGTGTCCAGATTGCTTATTACGGCCCCACCATCCCCAAGGAGCCTAGAGATAGAGTGTGCAAAACATTAGGGACCGTTGCTCTTTCCATGACATAAACTGACCAGGTGAAAGCTATGATCCTTTATCAATGTCACTTGTTAAATCCACTTCCATTAGTATAGATGAAGGGGAGGAGACAGGTCAAAGAAAGATGTTTAAGCCTTGAGACATGGATTGTGTATGTGTGCCATTCAGAGGGTGAATGGGCAAGACAAAATATTTCAGTACCTTTGAACAGGGTATGGTAGTAGTTGCCAGGCGCACCGGTTTGTGTGTATCAAGAACTGCAACGTCGCTGTTTTTTTTAACGTTCCAACAGTTTCCTGTGTGTATCAAAAATGGTCCACCACTTAAAAGGACAACCAGCCCAACTTGACACAACTGTGGGAATCATTGGAGTCAACATGGGCCAGAATCCCTGTAGAATGCTTTCAACACCCTGAGTTCATGCCCTGATGAATTGAGGCTGTTCTGGGGGGTGCAACTCAATATTAGGAAGGTGTTCCTAATGTCTTGTACACTCCGTGTAGGTGATGTTTGGGGGTTTGAAGACCAGTGACTCACGTGTACAGGTTACAGGCCTGTCCGTAGCTGGCTGCAACGGCCCACAGCCGGTAGGCCTCAGTGCTGACCCTCAAGGCCTCCTCTGGCTCCAGCAGCAGCTCGCTGGGCTCTTGGGCGAGCAGACGAGACAGACGCTCCCGCGCACCTAGAGAGTTCAGCTGGGGAACACAGTCAGGGTGACTTCATTCTACTAGTCTATTAGACAAGATCATATATCACATCAAGATCATAAAACACTAATGCATCACTCCATCATATTGAAGTTACCCAACAGAAGAAGGCTAAGTGTAGCATTACTACATGAGGTAAGCTGGCAGTTGGGTTTGAAAACTCTCTCCAAACTTACCAGCCTGGCACAGGCGTGCCTGCCAGTGGTGGCCAGGACGCGTAGCAGCTTCATGGCATTGGCCACGGGCAGTCCGTATGCAGACTGGGGCGTGGGTGAGGCAGGCACTGTCCAGGAGCAGGGCAGGAACTCTGACATAACAGTCCCCATCAGACGAGGGCAGTCCAAGACCTGCAGTGGCAGTCCAGATAGTAGTCATACTACAAATGTTAACTCATGTCAAGAGGCTTATAGCTAATAAAACCAGAGAGCGGCAGAGATATGCCAGAGGGCATTGTGGGCAGTGTCGCTGATGTTACCTGAGTGGCTGCAGAGGAGGAGTGTCTGGCGATTCGGATCAGGACTCCCAGCACGTCCTGGACCACCCTGGGTGACGGGCGGATCACCTCGAGGATGTAGCGGAGCCTAGGGAGCAGCTTCATCCTCAGTAAACCCTGAGACAGAGAACCAACACAGTCGACATCTTTACACAATGCATTTATCCCGAGCACTACTCCACAGGGTGTAAAGACATTGAGGTGCAGAATCACAGAGCGAGCGATAGTGGAGAGATAACGGAATGTTGGGATGATTAGTCAGTCTGCTCTCTAGTCACCTTAACGACATCATTCCTGGCCACGTCATGATCAGTCTTCTTCTCTTCCTTCTCTTGAGCCGTCTCTCTCATGACCTCGGGCAGCCCCTCGTCTTCCTCATCCTCCTCTTCCTGAGCAGTGGGCAGTAGAGGAAAAGAGGCCAGCCCACGGAACCATGAGAGAGTGCTGTCCAGACAATCCTGAAACAAGACAGGGACAAAGATCAAAATTTTTCTCTCACCGTGGTACACTAGTGGTGATGATACAAAGTGCACTGTAAGCAAGGTCTCTTACCTCGTCGTCTGAGGACACCAGGAGGGCTCGGAGTGCGTGCACGGCGGCGGACACCACTCCCTCGACATTATCGTCCAGTGAGAAGCGCAGCAGGAAGAGAAGGCCAGCATCCAGCAGAGTGGACACCACACTGCCCCTAAGAGCGGCTGCAAACTCGCCAGCCCGCGCCTACAGGAACACCGATCTCCGATGTTAATTAAAGGAGATTCAACTGTCTTTTGATGTGATCGAACTGATTGACAGGCAGTACCTTGGTGAGGACGTGGGCCAGAGTGTTGAGTGCCAGGCGCCGCTGCTGGATCACCTGACTACGAGAGAGAAGGAAGAGCTCCTGCAGGGAGTAACCAGCCAGCTGAGGGAGACAGAGAGAAGACATCAACAGGCGTATTCTCTGGAAAAACTTCCAGGAGATGTGGGTGTTAGTGCACTATGCTGACCTCAGGCTCCTCTCCGTGGTGGTGAAGACCAAGGTGGGTGGGCAGGTCCTCTGTAGGCGGGATCAGGGTTCCGGCAAAGTCAAAGCGAGCCAGCATGGCCTGTCAGCGCAGAGGCACAGTGATAGTCACTAGGTGAGACAAACACACAAGCTCCTCGCATCTCTTGACAAAGTGTTCCGTGTAAACAGTAGTTAGTACCTGCTTGGTTCCTTTCCGCCTGGGGGCAGGCAGGTCCCTGATCCATTCCAGTTTCTCTGGCTCCAGCTTGTCCATGTGCACCCACTCCTTCTGAGGCTTGACTGGCAGGTCCTCCTCTGGAGAGATACACGGTGGTAATGCATCATTAGTACGATATTTAGCACAATTTGTAAAGCACTTCACGGGCTAAATATCCAAAATGATCAAGATCTGAATCGAAACCATGTTTTGGGGTAACTCGAATGCATCTAGAGTTACTCTAGCAACTCAGTCATACATTTCTCTCCAATCAGTGTAATGGATAATAAAAGCTTGTAATGCTGGCATTGCTGTCTGAAAACAATCCAAAATACAGTAGGCACGCACTGTGGTCCAGAAATGGACAATAATTCTTCCTCCATGTTCATACAGTATGTCTTGGGCTTTCCCCCACGATCTCCATTACACAAAGTGAATCTGAATTTGGCCAGCTTCCTTCTAATCAGGCAGATTTAAATCAGTGTTCAGCCCCGGTATTCTAGTCACGGAGCTCGAAGGGGTCTTTTTTCTGCAATCCGAAATGACTTGTGCAATTAGCTGAGAGGGGAAAACAGTTGGCAGACATCCAGGTGTGCTAAGACTGACAGTGCAGAGGCAGGCTCTCTAGCTAATTCATAATGGAGTTACAGCACATTGGTATAATGTCTTCTACCTTTCATTGGCGGTTGGGGGATTGGTTCGTCCTCATCTTCCTCTCTCTCCATCTCTACCTCCAGAGGATTCTGCTCTGGCTTCTTGGCGCCTATCATGACGGTTTCTTGTAGACGCTGTTCCCCGAGTCTCTCATCCCGGGAGGTGGACGGCTGTGGGGCAGAGGATAGGGCTCCCTGTGCCTTACGAGACCTCACAAAGTCAACACATCTGGGATCTGAGAGGTACACGATATGATTGAAGGTTGAAAAGGCTCACGTCATAGCCTTACCAAACACAGCACACAATCCTCAAATAGCAACATGTGCCTACCTAGCTGACCCAGCAGCCTTTTCTGCTCCTCCAGGATTTCGTCATTAGACATGGCCTGTAATTTGGCCTGGTTCTCCTGATGGATCTTCAGCATTTCTACTGTACTGTCTGACCCACCAAGTCCCTGGCCGGATACCAGCTTGGGGCCCGCCATTGCACTGAATCCTGGAAGAAAAAGAGAGACATGAGCAAGTTTTCCCAACTGAACAGTTTAGTATTGGCTGGCAAGTGGGACAGTACAAAACCAAGCAGGCCATCCCATTTAGTGGAAGCCAAGTTGGGCCTTCAGAGTAGACATCAAAGTACAAATGATTGTCTGCCAGGAATACATTCTTTTCAATGAATTACTGGAACTCTGGTACTTACTGTCAAGTCTAGAGGGAGGTTGATCCATCTCCATGGTGGACTCTGGAGAGAGGTTCAGCACCTTGGGTCCAGATGTTTGACCCCTGGATTCTGGTGCAAAGTATAAAGGGGTATTTCCCTCTTTTATTCTCTGTGATGCAATCTGTCGGGCAAAAATGCTCCTCTTTTCACCAGCAGCTGGAACCTAGTGTAACATAACATAGTTTAGAGGAAGAGGAATAGTTTGTGTGTGTATCCATAACTTGTGAAGCACCATTCTGGATTAATTGTACCACATATAGTATGAGGTAAATTCTGTAGTAACTGATTGATCCTTATAACAAAACTGAGCAATTGAGCTCCTACCATGCTCTCCATCTCAGGCCGGTGTAATACTTTAGGAAAAGCAAGGCCTGTGAATGCTGGTAAGGACACTGGTGTAGTGCTAGTGTCCCTTTCCTAAGGGAAGAGAAGCAAAAGTGTAGGAGTTGAGGTTGAGACACAAACAGAACTGTGTGTGGCTCTGCTGAGCAGGAGATCGATGGCGAGAGTATCACTCACAATGATCTTAGATAGAACAGCACTGATGTGCGTGTCATGTCTGTCCAACCTCTCCTCTGGGTCCTCATCCTCGAAGCGAACACGATCGACTTTGAGGCGAGACTTTTTGGGAGGTGCAGGAGTCAGAGTGGGGAGCTCATCTGGAAGATCTAAAGGAAGAGATGCACAGCCTCATATTATTAACAATCAGAAAACCTAAAGTTGTGTTTGGGCTCCACGCTACACACAATCAACTATCTTACAAAAAGGTGTATGACAGACTTTTACAGAGACAGCCCAATTCTGATATATATATATATATATTACCATTCAGACCAACACTGAAAAAGATCTGATGTAAAAATATGTTATGTGATTGGTCAAAAAAACAATTAGTGGAAAAAAAGTTCAGCAATGGGCTGACTGTTTACACAGCCTATGAACCTTGGATTGTGACCACATCTCTCTGGTCTCCTTGAGCCCCATTGGTGTCTCCAGATCTCTTGTCCGGCCGCCGGACCACATTGACAGTGGATGGGGTCCCCGAGGCAAGAAACCTCTCCTGCTCTTCTAGGAGGTCAGCCTCCGAGTCAGTGGGCTTGGGACGCCGTATCATCCCCTTACAGATAAAGGAACATCTTAGACTATCTGTAAACATAGTGGGGTATCACTCAATACGGTGTATGGCTATGTATTACTTTGTTTAGGTACAGGGCTGTGATATTATACTATTACCACATCAGAAAATAACATTTTAACTAAGCTTTCAACCAATTACATTCTCATCGTCTCTCACCTAATGGTACGCCATATCATGTAAACACCTCTCCTGCAATTTGAATGTTAACTAGCTTAGCTAGCTGTTCAAGAACATTGTAATTTACAGGCAATGATCCAGCAGCTAATAAACAGAGATCGTGCCTTGAAAACCTAGCTAATAGTGATCATGACATGTTCATGATTGCAAAGTGCTTAGCTAGCTAGCCAAAGTAGCTAGTTGGCGTTAGCTTGCTGGCTAGCTACAGCCGGAGCATTCCTGCTGTATTATGTGGGACCGTTGCAATGCCATACATTTACAAACTACAAACTACTATTTCAATGTATTTGTTGAATTCACCTTCAGTAAGAAATCCTCTGGGTTATAATTCACAGAAAACCGTACACAACGTGAGTGCAAAACTCAAAAACATCCACTAACAAGGTGGCGGTAACTTCCTGTGAAAGTGTGACGCCCACAATCCGACTTCAAAATAAAAGTTATTAGAAAGTCCACCATGAATGCACTAGAATAGAGTAATAACACAGCTAGAACAATGAGACAGATTTTTCACCGGATGTATAAATATGAAGCATCGGTTGACGTTTCTACTCACTACCAAATATGGTGATGAGAGGAAGCCCAGTGGTAGACAGTGGGGAGAATATGGATTTTGGCCGACATTCTACCAATTTTCTCATCGAAGAAACATTTGATCTCAATACAGTTCTGTTTCCAAAACAAACAGGTGTTACTAATAGAGTGGACTAAGTTTTGTAAACTTTTCCCTTTGTCAACGTTTTTAAAATTGCGTTATTTAGGAGTTGCACATGCGTACTTCAAAGTTGGCGTTCCCTAACGGAAATATTTATTAGAACGCGCCAATAGGATCACGCTCTCGTGCTTGTCTCTGCCCACCTCCTTCAAATCAAAATCGAATCAAATGTTATTGGTCACATACACTTATTTCGCAGATGAAATTGTGGGTGTAGCGAAATGCTTGTGTTCCTAGCCCTGACAGTGCAGTAGTATCTAGTATCCTTGCTTGTTCTGCCCAGTCATTAGCTCACATTGGAAACGACAGGCTGTGGTCTATCTTGGGTTAGGTATACATTTTGGGGGGAAATAACGTTTTTTTAAATATATTTTATATATTAATATGATAACAGCGGATGTGGATAGTTGTGTACCTATAGCAGGCTAGGGTTTTATAAATACTATGAATAGGCTACTTTCATCGATATGATGATGAATGTAGGAATAATGATGAGGATGAATCAGTTTGTTAGGTCACAACGTAGGCTACATTAGAAGTCATACATTTACTTTCTATGGGTGCAGGATTTAGAAAAACATCTCACTTTTTTGAACGAGGCTTTCTGGCTGCAGTCGACAACTGGTGCCTAGAATTGCTCCAAGCCTTGCCTACTTCATGTAAAGTGATGTGGTGATTGAACAGTCGCATCTTCTTATTTAATTGGGAAACAGATGCTGATTCTGAACACGCACATCGTTTAAAGCTGTTGAAATTATTCTTGTAAAAAGCGAATGACATCACTTTCTCTGTGCAAGGTAGCCTAGAGTCGAATATTTTGACATTCATTTTAGATATCTGTTTATTGCGCACGCATGCCCTTCAACCTGCGGCATTTCGGTGTTTCATTTATCTATTTTTTTATCTGCTCTTGAAGGTATCCGCATGCCTCTGCGGTCAAATCGTCCCCGCCCCCCGGGTTCAAGAGATTGGAGCTCCTAAACGCGGGATCCCCATTCGCCTTGGCTCCAGACCAGATGATCTGAACCTGTTGGGGACCAGAAAAGAAAGGGGTAGCCTACTGGAAGCTTTGACTTGATTCTGCCATGTCCAGACAGCAGCATGTTCTCTCCCGATTTGGAAACGGATACCACTGCGGAAGACACAGCGCCCAACACCCCCAATGATGGAGAGGATGCACCTGCCAGCATTGATGTACTGGAGGAGGTGAGCGCTAGGATACGCGGCTGAACGTATATTACATAATAGTAATGACAGCATCATCCTGAGAATGCGCATAATGATGTATTTTTTATGAATTAAAAGTATATGATTGATAGCCTTCTACATTTACATTACATTTAAGTCATTTAGCAGACGCTCTTATCCAGAGCGACTTACCTACTGTATATATATTTGGTGGAAAGGCAACTTTTAAATTGGTGCAAACAAGTGCAGCCCGCAGCCTTATAAGAAAAGGCACACAATGAATAGGCCTTACCTGTGGACATGTATCATTTTGATTGTTGCTATTCGTGAGTAACTTGGCGGGGAAATGTCTATTTTCTGACAGAAGTTTGATCAGATCTAGATATGACTATCCTTAGGCAAACACCTTAAGGGAAAAAAGTGGGCAGAATTTTTGGAGGCGTTTCCCCCCATATCGGACAACCCCCTCTCTATGCGGAAAATGGCCCCTGAAGATTAATGTGTTCAAATCCATTTATATGTTTTCTATGTAGGAGTGGTTTAGTAATTGATTCTTAAAAGCTAAAGTCTAGGTATATTATTTCAATCAAATAATGGAACAAAATGGGAGAGGGGGGGGGCAAAACTGGGGAGGCAAACATACCCACTTAATATTGTACTACTTTATTAAAAACCAATTACAATTTCTCTCTAACCAAGTGGATTATTTGTATTCAGGCTCCCCTACTGGTATAGTGTATTCGGAAAGTATTTATACCCCCTTGACTTTATCCACATTCTGTTACATTACAGCCTTATTCTAAAATGTATTAAATATTTTTTTACGTCAATCTACACACAATACCCCATAATGACAAAGCAAAAACATTTTTTTCTATTTTTTTTTGCAAATGTATTAAAAATTAAAAACTTAAATATCACTTCTACATACAGTACGTATTCAGACCCATTACACAGTACTTTGTTGAAGCACCTTTGGCAGTGATTACAGCCTCGAGTCTTCTTCGGTATGACAAGCTTGGGACACCTATATTTGCAGATTTTCTCCCATTCTTCTCTGCAGATCCTCTCAAACTCTGTCAGGTTGGATGGGGAGTGTCGCTGCACAGCTATTTTCAGGTCTCTCCAGAGATGTTCGATCAGGTCCACGTGCGGGCTCTGGCTGGGCCACTCAGGACAATCAGAGACTTTTCCCAAAGCCATTCCTGCATTGTCCTGGCTGTCCTGTTGGAAGGTGAACCGTCGCCCCTAGTCTGTGGTCTCTAGCGCTCTATCCTGACTAGTCTCCCAGTTCGTGCCACTGAAAAACATACCCACAGCATGATGATGTCATTACCATGCTTCACCGTAGGTGTAACAGTATAAATTTGGTCCGTCCCCTCGCCCCTACCTGGGCTCGAACCAGGGACCCTCTGCACACACAGACAACTGACACCCAATGCAGCATCATTACCCATCGCTCCACAAAAGCCGCAGCACTTGCAGAGCAAGAGGAACCACTACTTCAAGGTCTCAGAGCAAGTGACGTCACCGATTGAAACACTATTAGCGCGCACCACCGCTAACTAGCTAGCCATTTCACATTGGTTACATAGGGATGGTGCCAGGTTTCCTCCAGACGTGATGGTTGGCATTGTTGCCAAAGAGTTCAATCTTGGTTTCATCAGACCAAAGAATCTTGTTTCTCATGTTCTGAGAGTCCTTTAGGTGCCTTTTGGCAAACTCCAAGTGGGTTGTCATGTGCCTTTTACTGAGGAGTGGCTTACGTCTGGCCACTCTACCATAAAGGCCTGATTGGTGGAGTTCTGCAGAGACGGTTGTCCTTCTGGAAGGTTCTCCCATTTCCATAGAGAAACTCTGAAGCTCTGTCAGAGTGAGCATCAGGTTCTTGGTCAGGGAGGTGACCAAGGCCTTTCTCCCCCAATATCTCAGTTTGGCCGGGTGGCCAACTCGAGGAAGAGTCTTGGTGGTTCCAAACTTCTTCCATTTAAGAATGATGGAGGCCACTGTGTTCTTGGGGACCTTCAATGTTGCAGAATTATTTTGGTAACCTTCCCCAGATCTGTACCTCCACACAATCCTGTCTCGGATCTCTACGGACTATTCCTTCGACCACAAGGCTTGGTTTTTGCTCTGACATGCACTGTCAACTGTGGGACCTTATATCGACAGGTGTGTGCCTTTCCAAATCATGTCCAATCAATTTACCACAGGTGGACCACAATCAAGATGTAGAAACATCTCAAGGATGATCAATGGAATTTAGAGTCTCATAGCAAAAGGTCTGAATACTTATGTAAATAAGGTTGGTTTTTTTGTATACATTTGCAAAAAAAATCTAAAAACTTGTTTTTGCTTTGTCATTATGGGGTATTGAGTGTAGATTGATAAGTAAAACATTACATTTCATCCATTTTAGAAAAAGTCTAACGTAACAAAATGGAAAAAGTGAAGCGGTATGATTTCCGAATGCACTGTATAACGAAGTTTGTAGCTCTAACTTCATTAGATTATTTATATACAGTACCAGTCAAAAGTTTGGAAGATCACATCAATAGCCAAGAGCAAGATATGGCCTGTATGATGTCCACCCCTACCATTATATCTACATGAATATACTATAATTCTGCATTCAAAAGTACATTATTATGTATAAGACAGAAAACAACATAATATTCCTAATAAATACATGTTCAAGAAGACAGAGCCTAGTAATGGCATGGATATGTGAGGCACAGAGAAGCTGGATTTTATAACCCGTAGTTAATGATGTGTACTCTGAATGCTGGAGTTGTACCTCCTGTCTGTCAGGCTATAATTACACAAATTCCATCTGGGGAATTGGATGTGTGCAGCCTACCGTGAAATATAATATGTCTTTTTTTGGTGATACATTTTTTATTGTGAGATTTGTTGTCGTCCCGGCCTACATTGTGATCCAGCTCTCCTTAAACACAGAAATATAGACAAACTGATCAGACATGGCATGGCTAGAAAGAGGCAACGTAAAGAAATGGTTGTACTTTCATTAGAGATTCCCTAGGGAATTCTGGAAGTTATTCAAAACACTGTTCTCCTTTTAATAACTCTGCTAAAAGCTATTTAAATGCAGCCACTTGTCATCCACAACTATCTTTTTAAAGTTAGAGCTCTCTTCTCTCTACAAGAGTCTACTTTCTCTCTCTCTTTGACTTTTACTCTCTCTCTCTCTATTAAAAAGGTATCTCTCTCAAGTATCAATTGGGTACTTTTTCCTCCACTCTCTCTCTCTCTCTCTCTCTCTCTCTCTACAGCTCTGCTATATTAATTAGCATTTTGCCGACAGCAATATTGGAGCACTGCATTTTTTTTTAGGCTCATTGGTATGTACTCACTTTTCATCATGTTTTACCATTCTCTTTCATATGCTACAGTAGATCTATTATTCATGTGACCCTGTTGCTTTCTCTCCTTTCAACCTGGTAAATCTGTATAGGTAAAGCTGTACAGCTAAAGCCTCTCAGCTCTCTTAAACACTAGACAAACTCATGTACAGCTGCCTAAAGAAATGGCACTAGGGAATTCTGGCTCTGCTAAAAGCTATTTAAATGCAGCCAGTCTCACTCTTTTAAAGTTAGAGTATTGTATGTAAGCTTTTCTCTCGCTCTCTCCCTTTTCACTACTCTCTCTCTCTCTCTCTCTCTCTCTCTCTGCAGCAGCGGCCTGTGAAGCAGTCACTGAGTGCCTGTATGTGCCGAGAGTCCCACTGGCGCTGCCTTCTCCTCTCCCTACTCATGTACAGCTGCCTTGGCACTGTGGCTTGGTGCCAGCTCACTCGAGTCACAAAGCTCAGCTTCGACTCATCCGTCACCTCCCTGACAGCGTCGATTTCCTCACTCAGAGGGGTTGACGTGGGAGGCCGCTCTATGATCTACCATGACAGCCCCTGCTCTGACGGCTACGTGTACATCCCTCTGGCCTTCCTGTTCATGCTCTATGTCGTCTACCTGGTAGAGTGTTGGCACTGCCGGGCTTGCAGTGAGCTACAGTGTAAGGCTGACGTGGATAGTGTATATGAGCGGGTATTGCGGATGCGACAGGCTCGTCCGTGTGTTTGGTGGAAGGCCATAAGTTACCATTTTGTTCGGAGGACCAGACAGGTGACACGCTACCGGACCGGGGATGCCTACACCACCACCCAGGTCTACCATGAGCGGGTCAACACACGCGTGAGGGAGGGAGAGTTTGACTACAGTCACTGCGGTATGCAGGACGTCTCACGGGATCTACGTGGACTGGAGAGCCACCCGGCGACAAGACTTCGTTTCACCAAGTGCTTCAGTTTCGCTGGGGCCGGACCAGAAAATAATTACCTCAACCAACGTGCCAGGTTCTTCTCAGAGATTGAGGGTTTGGATGACTACATGGAGGCTCGGGAAGGGATGCAACTGAAAAACGTGGACTTTAAAGAGCACCTGATAGCCTACGTGGACCCTGACCGGTTGCCCTGGTATACTTCTCAGGTGGCGTTCTGGTTCACTGCTGTGCTCATGCTGTCCTGGCCCCTGAGGGTGCTTATAGAGTACCGTACAGCCTTTGTGCACTACCATGTTGAGAAGCTCTTTGGGCTGGAGTACAGCCACAGCAGCCCCTCTCCAATAGAGGAGGAGGTTCCCATCAGGAGTGGTCTCCCTCGGGTAGATACCGTGGACAGCACTGAGCTGGAGTGGCACATCCGCTCCAACCACCAGTTGATCCCCAGCTACTCAGAAGCCATGCTGATGAACCTGGGGGCTTCGGACTCTGGTACAGCTGATGACACCAGGTCCTCTAATTGCTTCCTGCTAGACAGCCACCCAGCCCAGAGCTATGGCACGCTGGTGCAGGACTGTGAGCACTGCTGCCAGCTTCAGAGAGAGGTTGGACAGAGGCGGGCCACCACCAGCTCCAGCTGTTCCTCCATCTTCTCCCATCACGCCTTTCACTCCCGCCTCTCCCTGGACACCTCACACTTCTCACTGTGCCGGATGTACGGCTCTCGGCGCACCGTAGGCCTGTGGAGGAGCCGCAGCAGCACACAGACTGACCGCTGCTGCGTGGATGAGCAGTGTCGCCGTTCCTACTCCAGCCAGCTGGCTCTCAACGAGAGCCCGCCCAGCTACCGGGACGCACGCTTCTTCCCCGTCCTCATTGTGCACCGACCGGAGGGCTGCGGTAGTGGGGACTCCACCACAGAGGTGCGGCGCTATTATGTCCGCCGGGGGTCCTGCTGCCTGGAGACCTCACTCTGAGGGACCAAGAGACATTTGACTGATTCAGTAACAATATATTCCAAATTATATTGAGAGTCCAAGAGCATATAAAGACTGTTCTGTTGACAGCACTGAAATTGTGTTACACAACTGGCTCTGTGTTGTATGTTCAGATTCATATAAAGGCTGCATAGTTCTGTCTCTTGTGCACGTTGGATCTGTATTATCTCCTGCTGCAGACATGATTGTGAGTCAAACTAAAAGCGCTGGATTTGAATGTTTGATTCAGCGATGACCAGCTCTCAGTGCTGTGCATTTGGTATTATGTCATTGTGAAAAGTTGCCCTTGTCTGTTAAAAAAAGGACATTTGTATTGTCTTCATCCTGATGGGCCACATGTTTATTACTGTTACCCTGTTTAGTCATCATTGCCAATTTCAAAATGCCTTCATTGACACATTCTGAGTGTGTTTTCACACTTGGTCCCTTTCAGCCAATTTTGGGGAAATCGGTGCGGTTCGCTTAATTGTTTTTGTGCAGTGTGAACTCTCCAAAGGAACTCAGAACCCTCAAAAGAGTCCCCAAAGTGAACTGAACTGAGACCATCTCGAGATTCACTTTTTTAGGGCAATGTGAACACAATCTCCCCAGGTTCGCTTATCATTATTCACACACCACACACTAGCCACTGCAACACCATTTCCCAAGACATAACCCCTCACATTGGTGCCACAAAAGAGATGATGTGCAGGTTTGTGGAAAACAACGTGTTCCGTTTTTGGATATTGATTAGCGATTGTCAAGGATGTACAGACATTCAAAAATATGTGTGGAGTTTTTAGTTCAGATTATTTGTTTGCAATATGTGATCTTTTGGCTAAGAGAGAGCTGTTTATTCGATCGTGAGGTTTGAACATTATGAGAAGGCAACAACATATTTGGTGAGAATCACAACATAGGAGCTAGAATTGATTATGTACCCAAAAAGAGCAGTAGCCTTGGGTGTACAATTTTCAATTACAGCCTTATCATCAGTTATTCTTCTGCTATTTATTATGTTACCAATAATATGAACATGTTAATACCTTCTGATTATTATTATTATTATTATTATTATGTCTCACCTTTTAACTAGATTAAATATATTAGCTTCCAAAATGTAAGTAGGTGTGTCTAGCTATCCAATAACATTGATGGAACCAAAATCTGTCTTAGCAATTGTGACAGCAAAGACAACTCGGACCACAAAACAAGGGAAGTGAACTGGCAAAAGTGTTGAGTCCTCATTTAAAGGCAAGGGCAATGTGAATACAAAGATGACGGAGTTCTTTAGATTATTATTTTTTAAATCCTAGAGTTCACTTTAAAGAGGACTGAGATTGGTTCTTTTCAAGAGGACTATATGTGAAAACACCCTAAAACAACACCAAAGTCACAGAAAATCAAACTGCCTGACCTACATTGAACACAATATTGAGAAGTTATATTTTATTTGCTTTTGCATGTTTCTAATGGAACAAAATGTATCTGTGTCAAGTAAGTGAAAGCAGCATACTATGTACACTACCGTCCAAAAGTTTAGGGTAACTTAGAAATGTCCTTGTTTTCAAAAGAAAAGCACCAAAAAATGTGTCCATTAAAATATCATCAAATTGATCAGAAACAGTGTCGAAATTGTTAATGTTGTAAATGACTATTGTAGCTGGAAACAGATTTTGAATGGAATATCTACATAGACGTACAGAGGCCCATTATCAGCAACCATCACTCCTGTGTTCCAATGGCACGTTGTTGTTAGCTAATCCAAGTTTATCATTTTAAAACTCTAATTGATCATTCGAAAACCCCTGTACTACTCCCTTCAACCCCTGCTCTTTGAAGGGAGTAGTACACAGCGCTGTACGAGATCTTCAGTTTCTTGGCAATTTCTCGCATGGAATAGCCTTCATTTTGCAAAACAAGAATAGACTGACGAGTTTCAGAAGAAGGTTCTTTGTTTCTGGCCATTTTGAGCCTGTAATCGAACCCACAAATGCTGATGCTCCAGATACTCAATTAGTCTAAAGAAGGCCAGTTTTATTGCTTCATTAATGATAACAACAGTTTTCAGCTGTGCTAACATAATTGCAAATGGGTTTTCTAATGATCAATTAGCCTTTTAAAATGATCAACTTGGATTAGCTAACACAACGTGCCAATACAACACAGGAGTGATGGTTGCTGGTAATGAGCCTCTGTACGCCTATGTAGCTATTCCATTAAATAATCTGCCGTTTCCAGCTACAATAGTGATTTACAACATCAACAATGTCTACACTGTATTTCTGATCAATTTGATGTTATTTTAAATGGACAAAAAAATTGCTTTTCTTTCTAAAACAAGGACATTTCTAAGTGACCCCAAACTTTGGAAAGGTAGTGTAGATTACTGTATTACATAATGGTACAGTAGTAATTATTGTGCCTTAAGGGCAGTATTGATGTGCATCTTTAAAATATACAGTTGAAGTCGGAAGTTTACGTACACTTAGGTTGGAGTCATTAAAACTCATTCTTCAACCACTCTACAAATTTCTTGTTAACAAACTATAGTTTTGGCAAGTTTGTTAGGACATCTACTTTGTGCATGACACAAGTCATTTTTCCAACAATTGTTTACAGACAGATTATTTCACTTATGATTCACAGTATCACAATTCCAGTGGGTCAGATGTTTACATACACCAAGTTGACTGTGCCTTTAAACAGCTTGAAAAATTCCTGAAAATGATGTCATGGCTTTAGAAGCTTCTTATAGGCTAATTGACATCATTTGAGTCAATTGGAGGTGTACCTGTAGATGTATTTCAAGGCCTACCTTCAAACTCAGTGCCTCTTTGCTTGACATCATTGGAAAACCAATATAAATCAGCCAAGACTTCAGAAAAAAATTTGTAGACCTCCACAAGTCTGGTTCATCCTTGGGAGCAATTTCCAAACGCCTGGTACCACGCTCATCTGTACAAACAATAGTATGCATGTATAAACACCATGGGACCACGCAGTTGTCATACCGCTCAGGAAGGAGACACATTCTCTCAGAGATGAACGTACTTTGGTGCGAAATGTGCAAATCAATCCCAGAACACCAGCAAAGGACCTTGTGAAGATGCTGGAGGAAACAGCTACAAAAGTATCAATATCCACAGTAAAACGAGTCCTATACCGACATAACATGAAAAGGCCGCTCAGCAAGGAAGAAGCTACTGCTCCCAAACCGCCATAAAAAAAAGCCAGACTACGGTTTGCAGCTGCACATGGGGACAAAGATCGTACTTTTTGGAGAAATGTCCTCTGGTCTGATGAAACAAAGATAACTGTTTGGTCATAATGACCATCATTATGTTTGGAGGAAAAAGGGGGAGGCTTGCAAGCCGAAGAACACCATCCCAACCGTGAAGCACGGGGGTGGCAGCATCATGTTGTGGGGGTGCTTTGCTGCAGGAGGGACTGGTGCACTTCACAAAATAGATGGCATCATGAGGTAGGAAAAGTATGTGAATATATTGGAGCAACATCTCAAGACATCAGTCAGGAAGTTAAAGCTTGATCGCAAATGGGTCTTCCAAATGGACCCTAAGCATACTTCCAAAGTTGTGGCAAAATGGCTTAAGGACAAAGTCAAGGTATTGGAGTGGCCATCACAAAGCCCTGACCTCAATCCTATAGAACATTTGTGGGCAGAACTGAAAAAGCATGTGCAAGCAAGGATCCTTCAAACCTAACTCAGTTACACCAGTTCTGTCAGGAGGAATGGGCCAAAATTCACCCAACTTATTGTGGAAGGCTACCCAAAACAAACCATTTTAAAGGCAATGCTACCAAATACTAATTGAGTGTATGTAAACTTCTGACCCTCTGGGAATGTGATGAAAGAAATAAAAGCTGAAATAAGTAATTCTCTCCTATTATTCTGACATTTCACGTTCTTAAAATAAAGTGGTGATCCTAACTGACTTAACACGGGGTAGCAGGGTCTTAGCCTAGTGGTTAGAGAGTTGGACTAGTAACCGAAAGGTTGCAAGTTCAAATCCCGAGCTGACAACGTACAAGGGTCGTTCTGCCCCTGAACAGGCAGTTACCCCACTGTTCCTAGGCTGTCATTGAAAATATGAATTTGTTCTTTAACTGACTTGCCTAGTTAAATAAAAGGTCAAATAAAATAAAGACAGGGATTTTTTACTAGGATTAAATGTCAAGAATTGTGAAAAACTTAGTTTAAATGTAATTGGCTAAGGTGTATATAAACCTCAGACTTCAACTGTTGCATATCTTGATTTCAATGTGTTTTATACATTATATTGTCATGGGAAACGTATTGACTGTATTTCAAAAGGTTCTCATAAAACTAATGTCCAAGTCGCTGGCAGAGTTTCTAATATCCTTATTCACCCAATCACAAAGATAATTGTCCGTTAAGACCTCTGGATGTTGCATTGCTTTTATTTATACTTGAATTCTGACACTTGAATCACCATTCATTTAATTATGTTTTGTCTCCCTGTGCTCAATCACGTTTGGTCAATCACATTCCAGATAGTACCTTTTCAAATGCTAAAACACCATTGAAGTCACACGTAGATCTATTTATCTAAGAGTTTGAATGATAGAGTTCCAACAAAAATGCAAGCTATGTTTGAGAGCTAAATATGCCTACATGTAATTAAGCCTATAATTAGTCTCAACGGTGCATGTCGAGATACACACTCCAATTCTCAAAGTTAGATTGAAGCGAAAATTGTAGTCTAGTTGTGAGTCCGAAACAGTTAAAAATGTGTTTCATAGAAATCATGATGAGATGATAGGTTTATGAATAATCATTATATTGCAAAATAACTTGGTTGGATGAAATGGAGATTGATAAAAAGGTATTGACAACATGTAAAAAGCAAACAGAGAGCAATACAAGTGTGCCATTTGCAATTAGTGACTGTCAATAAAAAAGACTTCTAACAAAATCTTCTGAGTTTTGTGTAAGCATCAAACATATTGGTTCTTGTTACATTGTTGCTACATTCACAGACGGCAACAAAAACTCACTGGCAAACTGTCAGCTGCCATGACAACATGTGGTCAGCAGCTCATAAATGTTAGCAGCATTGGAGGTGTTGGTTCTTCCTGAATTGTGTCAACTACAACATTGGGTAAGTGGACAGACAACAAAATATGCAGGTAAGTCAGTATTTTCTGCTTTTTATGGTTTGGAATGTTTGAAGCATTTGAGGTTTGAATCATGTATCCTATACCAATCATTTAAGTGGGCTGGTTAGCAGTCTGAAGATACAGTAGCCCTATCATCCCTGTTATTGTATTTTATGTACTTCTCAGCAACTTGAACACAGCAATGTGAGGCTTTGAATTGCACACTATTTATGTTATCCCCTCAGCAGTCTCCACAGCTCTGGCCCTATGGCACCAAGTACCAAGCCGAAGAGCACAGGGAACAAATCAGTCAAATTAATCCTTCACCCAGGATGCTGCTGAGAGCAGAGGCTCCTGAGAACTCCCTCTATGCTCCCTGCATTACAAATCCCAATTCCCAATTGTTTTAACCAAATGTAAATACATAAAATGTTTGATCTTTTGTCTATTTTTTTCATAATTTTTATTTCAATTCGCAAGAGGCTGAATGTATCTCACAAGAGAAGGCATCCGAGCGAGCGAAACAGTGCCCCTCTGTCTCTATACGTGTAGGCCATCTATCTTGTACTGTCTGGTCCAAAGGAGTATGACATTTTTGCCAGTGAGCATTTTGTTCTCCCTTGACACATTTTTTTTTAAATTGCCAATTAGCTTTGAGCTAAACTGAGTGAGCTCAACTGTGAATGGTCCTGGCGAAAAGGGGAAAAAAGTGTAAAGGGAAGCCAGCTTGAATTTGGCATCTCTCCTATTAAATCGCTTTGAGAGCATACGTCATTATTGGAAACAACTTGAATTGTTGCATCTCGTTGTGTTGTTGTCCTCCGGTGGCTAGCTAGCTACATGTAGCTACACATGCGCGCACAAACAGAAATCAGAACCTTGGACAACCACACCATATTTAGCTTATGTTGATTGGATTAAATTGTTTTTGGTATATTATAGTTGTTCCTGTATTAGACTAAGCAGAGGTGATTTGATGATGTTGAAATGGTGCTGGAATAGTGGAGGCAGCTCATGCTTTCTTTGCGACTTGCAGTAACTCTCTGTGGTTCTAAATCAAAAGTTGTTTAGTGGTCCAAAAATGTTGGAAACATGAACTTGCTTAACCATGCTGTAGGTCATGTACAGTGCCTTCCAAAAGTAATCTTCCCTATGGCGTTTTTCCTATTTTGTTGCATTACAACCTGTAATTTAAATAGATTTTTATTTGGATTTCATGTAATGGACATACACAAAATAGTCCAAATTGGTGAAGTGAAAAGAAAGAAAAACTTGTTTAAGAAAATTCTAAAAAACGGAAAAGTGGTGCGTGCATACAGTATGTATTCACCCCCTTTACTACGACGCCCCTAAATAAGATCTGGTGCAACCAATTACCATCAGAAGTCACACAATTTGTTAAATAAAGTCCACCTGTATGCAATCTGAGTGTCACATGATCTCAGTATATATACACACACCTGTTCTGAAAGGCCCCAGAGTCTGCAACACCACTAAGCAAGGCACACCACCAAGCAAGCGGCACCATGAAGACCAAGGAGCTCTCCAAACAGGTCAGAGACAAAGTTATGGAAAAGTACAGATCAGGGTTGGGTTATTAAAACATATCTGAAACTTTGAACATCCCTTGGAGCACCATTAAATCCATTATTAAAAAATGGAAAGAATATGGCACCACAACAAACCTGCCAAGTGATGGCTGCTCACCAAAACGCACAGACCAGGCAAGGAGGGCATTACTCAGAGATGCAAAAAAGAGACCAAAGATAACCCTGAAGGAACTGCAAAGATCCAGAGCGGAGATGGAAGTATCTGCCCATAGGACCACTTTAAGCCACAAACTCCACAGAACTGGGCTTTATGGAAGAGTGGCCAGAAAAAAAAACATTGCTTAAAGAATAAAATAAGCAAACACGTTTGGTGTTTGCCAAAGATATGTGGGAGACTCCCCAAAAGTATGGAAGAACATACTCTGGCCATCAAGGAAAACACTATGTCTGTCGCAAACCCAACACCTCTCATCACCCCGAGAACAACATCCCACAGTGAAGCGTGGTGGTGGCAGCATCATGCTGTGGGGACGTTTTTCATTGGCAGGGACTGGGAAACTGGTTAGAATTGAAGGAATGATGATAGCGCTAAATACAGGGAAATTCTTGAGGGAAACCTGTTTGTCTTCCAGAGATTTGACAGGACAATGACCCTAAGCATACTGCTAAAGCAACACGAGTGGTTTAAGGGGAAACATTTAAATGTCTTGGAATGGCCAAGTCAAAGCCCAGACCTCAATCAAGTTGAGAATCTGTGGTGTGACTTAAAGATTGCTGTACACCACCGAAACCCATCCGCCTTGAAGGAGCTGGAGCAGCATTGCCTTGAAGAATGGGCATAAATCCCAGCGGCTAGATATGCCAAGCTTATAGAGACATACCCCAAGAAACTTGCAGCTGTAATTCCTGTAAAAGGTGGCTCTAACAAAGTAATGACTTTGGTGGGGTGAATAGTTATGCACACTCAAGTTCTGTTTTTTGTCTTATTTCTTGTTTGTTTCACAATAAATAAATAAAATTGCATCTTCATGTTGTGTAAATCAAATGATACAAACCCTCAAAAAATCCAAGGCAACAAAATACAGTTGATGTCAGATGTTTACATAGCCAAATACACTTACTCAGTTTTTCACAATTTCTGACATTTAATCACAGTAAAAATGTCCTGTCTTAGGTCAGTTAGGATCACCACTTTATTTTAAGAATATGATATGTCAGAATAATAGTAGAGTGATTTATTTCAGCTTTAATTTCTTTCATCACATTCCCAGAGGGTCAAAAGTTTATACACTCAATTAGTATTTGGTAGCATTGTCTTTAAATTGTTTAAATTGCTTCAAACATTTTGGGTAGCCTTCCACAAGTTTCCCACAATAAGTTGGGTGAAGTTTGGCCCATTCCTCCTGACAGAGCTGGTGTAACTGAGTCAGGTTTGTAGGCCTCCTTGCTCGCACACTCTTTTTCATTTCTGCCCACAATTTCTTTATAGGATTGAGGTCAGGGCTTTGTGATGGCCACTCCAATACCTAGACTTTGTTGTCCTTAAGCCATTTTGCCACAACTTTGGAAGTATGCTTGGGTTCATTATCCATTTGGAAGACCCATTTGCGACCAAGCTTTAACTTCCTGACTGATGTCTTGAAATGCTGCTTCAAATTATCCACATAATTTTCCCACCTCATGATGCCATCTATTTTGTGAAGCGCACCAGTCCCTCCTGCAGCAAAACACCCCCACAACATGTTGCTGTCACCCCCATGCTTCACGGTTGGGATGGTGTTCTTCGGCTTGCAAGCCTCCCCCTTTTTCCTCCAAACATAACAATGGTCATTATGGCCAAACAGTTCTATTTTTGTTTCATCAGAGGACATTTCTCCAAAAAGTACGATCTTTGTCCCCATCTGCAGTGGCAAACTGATTTTCGAGCAGTGTCTTCTTCCTTGCAGAACGGCCTTTCAGGTTATGTCGATATAGGACTCGTTTTACTGTGGATATAGATACTTTTGTACATGTTTCCTCCAACATCTTCACAAGGTCCTTTGCTGTTGTTCTGGGATTGATTTGCACTTTTCGCACCAAAATACATTAATCTCTAGGAGACAGAACGCGTCTCCTTCCTGAGCGGTATGACGGCTGCGTGGCCCCATGGTGTTTATACTTGTGTGCTATTGTTTGTACAGATGAACGTGGTACCTTCAGGCATTTGGAAATTGTTTCCAAGGATGAACCAGATTTGTGGAGTTCTACACATTTATTCTGGAGTCTTGGCTGATTTCTTTGGATTTTCCCTTGATGTCAAGCAAAGAGGCACTGAGTTTGAAGGTAGGCCTTGAAGTACATCCACACGTACACCTCCAATTGACTCAAATGATGTCAATTAGCCTATCAGAAGCTTCTAAAGCCATGACATAATTTTCTGGAATTTTCCAAGCTGTTTCAAGGCACAGTCAACATTGTATATGTTAACTTCTGACCCACTGGAATTGTGATACAATGAATCATAAGTGAAATAATCTGTCTGTAAACAATTGTTGGAAAAATGACTTGTGTCATGCACAAAGTAGATGTCCTAACTGACTTGCCAAAACTATAGTTTGTTAACAAGAAATTTGTGGATGGGTTGAAAAACTAGTTTTAATGACTCCAATCTAAGTGTATGTAAACTTCCGACTTCAACTGTAGGAAAAATGCCAAGGGGGTGAATACTTTCGCAAGCCACTAACTGTCTTTTACAGGCAATATGCTGGACTTCACAGGACAGAGGTTGCTATCCGGTTTTGTGATAAAACAAAAAGGTGGTTGAATTTATTCTGCCACTGTCTCCTTATTGCCTCGGCCTTTAGGCCTATATATCACGGTCGCAAGGCATATGAATTAACAGCAAACAACGCAATTATCACAACACATACAATGTTGGTTGTAATATGGCTTTTTTGGGAAGGGGGGGGCTTGGCTTACCCAGTGGTTTTACCTACACACCGCTACTACTGGGAGGACCATTCAAAGAGCTGCCACTGGGGTGAGTTTGTGCTAAAGAAGCTAACCAAGACCACAGCTTAGTGGATCGTGAGTCAACCGATTCCAAACCAGTCCCAGAATAAGTCGCAGCTGCGGTCTCTGCATGGTACGGCCAGCGCCACAGATCGAGTCAAGGACGAGCATGTGCGAGGAGGATTTCTGCAGCTACCAAGATCTGCACGAGCAGACTGAGAAGCAGAGGGCGCTTCAGAGCATTATGGCTGAAACACCTCTTCCAGTATACTATAGGCGAGGAGACATAACCTATCCTAATATTTCATGTTGATTCTCCAGTCAGTTTTACACCTCAAACAAATACAGTTTAGCATACAATGGACAAAAGTTGGTGTTTTAAGTTAGTTTTTATTATGTGGATCACCAGAATTTTTATTCACGATTTTATACCAGTGATCTCCATTTTCACGTGACATTCCTGCTGCAGGTTTTTTTATTTAACCTTTATTTAACTTGGCAAGTCAGTTAACAAATTATTATTTACAATTACGCCCTAACCCGGTGAAACCTGGACGACACTGGGCCAAATGTACACCGCCCTACTGGGCTCCCAATCATGGACGGATGTGATGCATCCTGGATTCGAACCAGGGACTGCAGTGACACCTCAGACTGACATGCAGTGCCTTAGACCGCTGTGCCACTCAGTTCTGATGAGCCTGGGTGTTTGAATCAGACTGCCAACACGGTAGCAGTCAAGCACATTGAAACCCCTCAACCTCCTTGTCTTCAGGATAGCCTCAACTCCCGTGCTGGAGGTCATGCCTTGCACACAGAACAACTTTGAACAGGAGCTATTTTCTGGTACATCCTTTCTCTCACTACATATTCTTCTGAAACAAATTATTTTCTACATTGGTTATTGATCTAAACTCAGCAAAAAAAGAAACAGGACCCTGTCTTTCAAAGATAATTAATAACAATCCAAATAACTTCACAGATCTTCATTGTAAAGGGTTTAAACTCTGTTTCCCCTGCTTGTTCAATGTACCATAGACAATTAATGAACATGCACCTGTGGAACGGTCATTAAGACACTAACAGCTTACAGACAGTAGTCAATTAATTTCACAGTTATTAAAACTTAGGACACTAAAGAGGTGTTTCAACTGACTCTGAAAAACACCAGAAGAAAGATGCCCAGGGTCCTTGCTCATCTGCGTGAACGTGCCTAAGGCATGCTGCAAGGAGGCATGAGGACTGCAGATGTGGCCAGGGCAATAAATTGCAATGTCCGTACTGTGAGACGCTTAAGACAGCACTACAGGGAGACAGGACGGACAGCTGATCGCCCTCGCAGTGGCAGACCATGTGTAACAACACCTGCACAGGATCGGTACATCCGAACATCAGACTTGCTGGACAGGTACAGGATGGCAAAAACAACTGCCCGAGTTACACCAGGAATGCACAATCCCTCCATCAGTGCTCAGACTGTCCACAATAAGCTGAGAGTGGCTGGACTGAGGGCTTGTAGGCCTGTTGTAAGGCAGGTCCTCACCAGACATCACCGGGAACAACGTCGCCTATGGGCACAAACCCACCGTCGCTGGACCTGACAGGACTTTCAAAAAGTGCTCTTCACTGACGAGTCATAGTTTTGTCTCACCAGAGGTGATGGTCGGATTCACGTTTATCGTCGAAGGAATAAGCGTTACACCGAGGCCTGTACTCTGGAGTGGGATGGATTTGGAGGTGGAGGGTCCATCATGGTCTGAGGCGGTGTGTCACAGCATCATCGGACTGAGCTTGTTGTCATTGCAGGCAATCTCAACGCTGTGCGTTACATGGAAGACATCCTCCTCCCTCATGTGGTACCCTTCCTGCAGGCTCATCCTGATATGACCCTCCAGCGCGTGATTTCCTGCAAGACAGGAATGTCAGTGTTCTGCCATGACCAGCGAAAGACCCCGGATCTCAATCCCATTGAGCACGTCTGGGACCTGTTGGATCGGAGGGTGGAGGCTAGGGCCATTCCCCCCAGAAATGTCCGGGAACTTGCAGATGCCTTGGAAGAGTAGGGTAACATCTCACAGCAAGAACTGGCAAATCTGGTGCAGTCCATGAGGAGGAAATGCACTGCAGTACTTAATGCAGCTGGTGGCCACAGCAGATATTATAATAATAATAATATAATATATGACATTTAGCAGATGCTTTTATCCAAAGGGACTTACAGTCATGTGTGCATACATTCTACGTATGGGTGGTCCCGGGAATCGAACCCACTACCCTGGCGTTACAAGCGCCATGCTCTACCAACTGAGCTACAGAAGGACCCATATTGACTGTTACATTTGATTTTGACCCAGCCTTTGTTCAGGGACACATTATTCAATTTCTGTTAGTTACATGTCTGTGGCAATTGTTCAGTTTATGACTCAGTTGTTGAATCTTGTTATGTTCATACAAATATTTACACATGCTAAGTTTGCTGAAAATAAACACAGTTGACAGTGAGAGGATGTTTCTTTTTATGTTGAGTTGACATCATATTGCCTTGACTTTACATGTTGCAGGAATGGCCAAACAGGTACATCGGCGTGATCCATGGAACCACGATTGCATCGTCATGGACAACAATTCAGAGTACCAGAAGAACCTTCAAGAGTTTTTCCCTCGTGGACCAGATCAGCAGCAACCATGCACACAAGCAAAGCTCAAGACTTGAACCCCAAAAAATACAACCTCAACCTCTATATCAATGGCAAGGTTTTACTCATTCAAATTCCTTTGGCTAGAAATGCGAAGGGTGGAGAAAGGTGCTCAGCGGTGAATGGATCTGCCTACCACAGCTGACTGAGTCTGAAACCTGCCTGGGCAGGACAGAGGTGCCCAGGCAGCAACCCCTCTACAACCATAGGCCTGAGCTTTCCTCTTTACAATACGCAGTGGAGGGAGGGAGAAGTGCCTGGAAGATCAGTAGATCTCCTTGTCTTTAAAGGGGTAGTGCAGTTCATGATATTTCCACACTATGAAGTTGAAATTACACTCTTAAATCGGAAAAATTATGATAATGCACTTTCAGTGTAAGACCTTTTTGTTCAGGTGGAATTTCGTTTTTGGCCTATAGCATGACATCACAATCTGATCTGATTATTCTGACCAATGACCCCGTCATCTTTTATTTACATATGTATCCTCCTACTTTGAAGGGATAAGCAGGGTGGTCACTAGTTACCACAGCCAGAAAGTCATAAACCCTGCCTATTTCTACAATTTATCTTCTTAAAATCAAATGCATCTTAAACCTTAACTACATTGATTACCTCATCCCTAACCTTAAATTAAGACCATAAAGCGAATCTTTGTTTACATTCATTTTTACGATATAGACCATTTTGACTTTATGGCTGTGGTAACTAGTGACGACCGGTAAGCAAGGGTACCCTGTACATTCTCTAGACAATCCTATCCGCCAATCAGGTCTGTGTACGTAAATATAACATTTGTATCAACACGCCCACACGATCAGAATGAGCATTTCAATGGCAAAAGGATGCTGAGGAAAATAAATTATATGAAATATATTTGGAGTTATTTTCATGAAATAAACACAGTAATTTATGAGACATACAGTGACAATTTAAAATGAAATCAGAAATAATGCACGGGGGCTTTAAATACTGATGTTTTCTAAGCATTTGTCAATTATGTCATTGTGCTGTTAAGCTTAATTTATTTCACAACCCGAATACATTTATTTCACAGGTAAGCTGTTCTTTTAAAAATTTGTTTTGGTAATTGTGTGAGTCTGTACACCTATAGTGGACATGGACAAAAACGTGTTTTTGGCAAACTCACCCCAGGTCAGTATGGGCATGTGTGGGACACCCAGGAAGTTCCTCAGGAGCTCCAGCCACTTCTTCTAGCTTTAGACGATCCAGTGAAGAGATTTCAGAAGGCAGCAGCAGTGTGCCAGTACATCATTGGGACGGCAGACTCCAGCGCCCGTGGCATCCTTCGTAATGCACTACATCATGGTCAAATCAAATGTTATTTGTCACATGCTTTCGTAAACAACAGTTGTAGACTAACATTGAAACGCATACTTAAGGGCCCTTCCCAACAATGCAGAGAAAATTTGAAATATTATAGAAAACAATAAAGAGGAATAAATACAATGAGTAACGATAACCTGGCTGGGGTTCCAGTACAGAGTCGATGTGCAGGGGTACGAGGTAATTGTGGTAGATATGTACATATAAGTGACTAGGCAACAGGATAGATAATATGATAGATAACAGTAGCAGCAGCGTATGTGATGAGTCAAAAGAGTTGTGTAAAAGGGGGTCAATGCAGATAGTTCAGGTAGCTATTTGGTTAACGTTTTAGCAGTCTTATGACTTGGGGGTAGAAGCTTTTCAGGGTGCTGTTGGTTCCAGACTTGGTGCATCGGGTACCGCTTGCCGTGCGGTAGCAGAGAGAACAGTTATGACTTGGGTGGCTGGAGTCTTTGACAATTTTTAGGGCCTTCCTATGACACCACCTGGTACAGAGGTCCTGGATGGCAGGGAGCTCGGCCCCAGTGATGTACTGAACCGTACACACTACCCTCTCTAGCACTATCTGGTCTGATGCCAAGCAGTTGCCATACCAAGAATGACGCAGCCAGTCAAGATGCTCTTAATGTAGAACCATTTGAGGATCTGAGGGCCTATGCCAAATCTTTTCAGCGCCCTGAGGGGAAAGAGGCATTGTCGTGCCTTCTTCACGGCTGTGTTGGTGTGTGTGGACCATGATAATTCCTTAGTGATGTGGACACCGAGGAACTTGAAGCTCTCGACCCGCTCCACCACAAGCCCACCAATGTGGATGGGACGTGCTCGTTCCTGTAGTCCACGATCAGCACCTTTGTCTTGCAGACATTGAGGTAGAGGTTGTTGTCCTGGCACCACAATGCCAGCTCACTGACCTCCTCCCTATAGGCAGTCTCATCGTCGATCAGGCCTACCACCATCATGTAGTCAGCAAATTTAAATATGGTGTTGGAGTCGTGCACAACAGTACTTCCTGGGTGAACAGAAGTACAGAAGGTAGAGCTCTGCTACCTGTCCCGAGCATCCGATGTCAAACATCGGGTTAGGGCTGAGTAGGGTCTGTTTTTTCATCAACGAGTAGGGTGTCACGCCCTGACCTTAGAGCTTTTTATGTCTCTATTTTGGTTTGGTCAGGGTGTGATTTGGGTGGGCATTCTATGTTCCTTTTTCTATGTTTTTGTATTTCTTTGTTTTGGCCGGGCATGGTTCTCAATCAGGGACAGCTGTCTATCGTTGTCTCTGATTGGGAACCATACTTACAGTGGGGAGAACAAGTATTTGATACACTGTCGATTTGGCAGGTTTTCCTACTTACAAAGCATGTAGAAGTCTGTAATTTTTATCATAGGTACACATCAACTGTGAGAGACAGAATCTAAAACAAAAATCCAGAAAAATCACATTGTATGATTTTTAAGTAATTAATTTGGATTTTATTGCATGACATAAGTATTTGATCACTTACCAACCAGTAAGAATTCCGGCTCTCACAGACCTGTTAGTTTTTCTTAAGAAGCCCTCCTGTTCTCCACTCATTACCTGTATTAACTGCACCTGTTTGAACTCGTTAGCTGTATAAAAGACACCTGTCCACACACTCAAACAGACGCCAACCTCTCCACGATTGGCCAAGTCCAGGGAGCTGTGTAAGGACATCAGGGATACAATTGTAGACCTGCACAAGGCTGGGATGGGCTACAGGAGAATAGGCAAGTAGCTTGGTGAGAAGGCAACAACTGTTGGTGCAATTATTAGAAAATGGAAGAAGTTCAAGATGGCGGTCAATCACCCTCAGTCTGGGGCTCCATGCAAGATCTCACCTCGTGGGGCATCAATGATCATGAGGGATCAGCCCAGAACTACACGGCAGGACCTGGTCAATGACCTGAAGAGAGCTGGGACCACAGTTTCAAAGAAAACCATTAGTAATACACTATGCCGTCATGGATTAAAATCCTGCAGCGCATGCAAGGTCCCCCTGCTCAAGCCAGCGCATGTCCAGGCCCGTCTGAAATTTGCCAATGACCATCTGGATGAACCAGACGAGGAATGGGAGAAGGTCATGTGGTCTGATGAGACAAAAATAGAGCTTTTTGGTCTAAACTCCACTCGCCGTGTTTGGAGAAAGAAGTAGGATGAGTACAACCCCAAGAACACCATCCCAACTGTGAAGCATGGAGGTGGAAACATCATTCTTTGGAGATGCTTTTCTGAAAAGGGGACAGGACGACTGCACCATATTGAGGGGAGGATGGATGGGGCCATGTATTGCGAGATCTTGGCCAACAACCTCCTTCCCTCAGTAAGAGCATTGAAGATGGGTCGTGGCTGGGTCTTCCAGCATGACAACGACCCGAAACAAACAGCCAGGGCAACTAAGGAGTGGCTCCGTAAGAAGCATCTCAAGGTCCTGGAGTGGCCTAGCCAGTCTCCAGACTTGAACCCAATAGAAAATCTTTGGAGGGAGCTGAAAGCGACAACCCCGAAACCTGAAGGATCTGGAGAAGGTCTGTATGAAGGAGTGGGCCAAAATCCCTGCTGCAGTGTGTGCAAACCTGGTCAAGAACTACACAAAACGATCTCTGTAATTGCAAACAAAGGTTTCTGTACCAAATATTAAGTTCTGCTTTTCTGATGCATCAAATACTTATGGCATGCAATAAAATGCAAATTAATTACTTCAAAATAATACAATGTGATTTTCTGGATTTTTGTTTTAGATTCCGTCTCTCACAGTTGAAGTGTACCTATGATCAATTAGACCTCTACATGCTTTGTAAGTAGGAAAACCTGCAAAATTCGGCAGTGTTTCAAATACTTGTTCTCCCCACTGTTGGTAGCTTTTTCCCACTGGGTTTTTGTGGGTAGTTAATTTCTGTTTAGTGTTTGCACCTTACAGGACTGTTTCGGTTATTCTATTTGTTATTTTTGTTATAGTGTTCAGTTTTAATAAAGAGAGCATGACCACTTACCATGCTGCGCTTTGGTCCGATGATTCCTCATCTTCCGACGACGAATATCGTTACATAGGGTATGGGAAGGGTTCAGGTATCACTAAATGAATCACTAACGTTTTGAAGTTGAGACATTTGCTAGTGATCTGATGCACATTTTAAAACCTAAACATTTAACAAGACTAAGCCAACGAAAGAGGACATAACATTTAAATGTAACACTTAGCTCTCCCAACTGACAGGACACAACCTGCCTGAACTCTTGGCTCTGCCATATATAGGTTTATCAGAGTCCCGGGCAGAGTCTTGCAAGGCACAGGTGAGAGGAATTAGTTCATTCTTCTTCTATGGTATTATGGTGGTCCGCATACAACTTTAAAGGTATATTCCGCCACTCAGAGGATGGGGTGAAAACTGATAAACGTTAACGCAATAGGGAGAAGGGAAAGGTGCTAAAATATTCTTCTAATTTTAAAAAGTAAACCAAGTTAACTGTACACATTAAGTTGAATTGAAATGTCTATTCAGATCCGTACACAGGCTCAGGAACCTCTTCATTCAGAAATCATATTGGCTGTAAAGTCCTGGAGATCCAGAAATCTTTTTGCCGCCTTCACAATGATGTCTAGCTTCTTAGATGTTTTATCAGTTTGACTAGCGCAGTTTATCACTTGCGCTATAAACACAACAAAGTCCACCATCTTCACTGTTAGTGTGTCGGGATCCTTCTCCTGAACGGCATTCACTGTAGGCTGTGGAACATCCAATACCATCTTATCTCGACTCACTCCATAGCTATTTTCACTGCCTCCACATAGGAGACCTGCTGGATGGTCAAGGATCCAAGGCCTCAGATCAGCTTGGCAAATGACTGACAGATAGCCAGACTGCCCTCTCTCCCACAGGAGAGGAGAGGGGTGGCTGGGACGGTTTTATGACACCTCACGCCAATCACAAATTGTATGCAGCAGATGACTCCTTTTGGTCTCTAGTATCAAGATTGGAATGTCTTTGTTACAGAGACATTTTGCCGCTCAAAAACTCTAACATCCAAAGAGGGAACTTTGGAACAATATTTCTAAAATGCAAATATTAAGAATGGTCTCAGTGGGAATCTAAAGAATAATCATGTCATATTGCTTTTCATTTTATGATGTTATTGAAAACTGTATCACGGAAATACTGTAACTTGAAGAGCTTTCACACTGTGCATATCAGGTGTACATCCTTTATGTTGTGTAGGAAATATGAAGAACTATTAAACTATGTCTGTTAAGATAGGAATGTGATTTTAGTTCTAAAGAGATAGTTTTCATGTCCGCTGCACATTAACTAAGCCACGGCCCGAATGAGGTCAGAAGAGCGTGTCAGTGCTTAAAAGGACTCGCTAAGAATTATCATACCAGACCAGCAGACGTGAAGCATGAGCTAAACGTTAAAAATGGTTGAAACTCTCAGACCAGAAAGCGTGGAGTTGTGGCTACACGTTGAAATGGTTGGAAACGTAGAACTTTGAATCTCAGCACGAGGTGAAGAAGATAAAGACTAGACTTTAACATTGACAGTCTGCAGCTGTGCATGTAAAAGTGGTCCTAGAACTTTGGCTATCTACCCAAGGAAGAGAAGAGGCAAGAACCTCATCTCAGACATTCACTGGCGAATCATTGAGGCCACAGACAAACAAGAAGGACATTGTGACCTCTGGTGGACAATCAGAGCCTTACACCCACGAGAGAGCCCACTGAAACAACCTTCCGACAGGGCTTGGTTCTGGCTGAGATAGAAGATGACGAATGAAGGCATTCACCATGTAAATACATTCGTTACTTTCTTACCCATAAATGTCCCTTTCTCTAGCTCTCCTTTCTCCCACCCCCTCTCCATCTGTGTAACAAGCCGTCATATCATGTCAGTCCACTAGGGACATTTGTCTCATGTCAGTGTGTATGTGTATTCTGTGTTATTATTTAGTTGGTAAATAAATAATTAACTCAATTTGTGTAGTACTCAATAATCAGAAAAGGCTGGGTTCTTGCAATTTCAAGAGGTCTGCAATGTTCAGAATGAGACCGATATGAGGTAATGATTAATAAGTGACTGTTATCGATATATAACTGATATATTATTATGTATATATATATATATTCAGATCCGTACATATATATATATATATATGCACACATCTTCTTGAGTTTAATTCAGGAGATGGTAACTCATTAAACAAATTCCAAATAAGTTAATTGTTACATGATTCATTTAATCGGGTAACAATTAAACATAGTGGACTGAATAAATAACAGTCATCAGATTGATTAAAGTCACGACAAAGGGCACTCCGGTAATGTGATTCCCATAATAATTACAGCAATGCGCTTCATCTGACTATTCAACGATGACATTTATTCCTTTGACAAACACTTACCTGGTGTCCAAACTTTTTACAATTGTAACACTTCGGCGGCTTCTGTACATAGTCTCACTGCATATCTCACATACCCAAGTTTTCAATGAGTTGGGAGAAACATTTCATCAAACGACAGTGAAACCGATAGACAGAAAGAAGGAGAAACGCCTATCATTCTGGTCAAGCAATGTGCGTCTACCACCCCTGGCATGTTATTCTAAACAACACAGCCTATATGTCCAATGAGATGCAGGAGATGACACCTTTTACTGGTGCACTACTCTGAAATCATAGCTTTCCACATCACATCATTCCACTTTTCCCAATTCGTCAGGCCCCTCAAAAAAACATCCTTCGTCACGAATCACACCAACCATAAACTGCTGTTAATTTCCAACTTTAGCCCTTTTTACTCCACTGTTCTTCACCATCGCCCACTCAGTCTCACCAGCTTCACTTCTGTAAGTCGCTCTGGCTAAGAGAGTCTACTAAAATCTACTAGGGGATTTTGTAGTTGTGAAGGGGTTGACTTATTCTCAGGTATTGATGGAGCTGGCTCCTCCACTGCAGAACCTGTTTGGAGAATTGTGTAACCTTCATCCATAGCTTCAGTAATATGTTTGGGCCTGCAGCAGATAAAATAAATTGGCCTGAGGCACACATCTAGACAGCTAGATCAATCTGCTAATACAGGACATGTGCAATAATGGATGTATTATTATTTTTTTTCATTCTGATTTTTTCAGGGGGTGCTGCAGCACCCTCACTTCCCGCAGCTATGCCTGGCCTGGGAGCTGAATAACACATTGTTCTAAATGAAGGGCCAGAATAATAGCATGGACGAACCTGGGTGTGTATCCTCTGTGAATTTGGATATAATAATATTTTATATCAGCCTTAACTATTCATATTGCTAAATATACCCGACAGGACTCTTATTTTGAAGGATTAAAAACATACAGTGACCAGGATGTTCACTACAGACAAAGTAGTGAGGAAGGCACAATACCGACTCTTCAACCGCAGGATGCTGAAGAAATTCGGCCTGTCCCAGAGAGCCCTCGCAGTGTTCTACAGGAGCACCATCGAGAACATACTGTCGGACTGCATCACAGCCTACGGCAACTCCACAGTCTAAAAATTAGGGGTTCAACTGGAGTTCTTCTAAGATCCTCAAAGATCTTCGAAGAACCTTAGGGTTCTTGGCAATGAAAAACAGTCCGAATGGGTTCTTCAAAGAACTTCTTAGGAGATGGGGTTCATCGAGCAACCCCCATTGTTGCTGGAGTTCTTCGGGGAACTTCGCAATTGCAACTGAAAATGGTGGTGCAAAGTTTGAATTGCAACAACAGTTAAAAAGGTAAATTGGGTTGATGTTTGGTTCTGAATATGTATCGAAATAATTTATATAATAATATAAAATACTAACGAATAACGAAAAGGTTCCTGGAGTATCCTTTAGGGGTTCTTCAAATTGAAACTGTGGGGGAACCCCTAAAAGTTATTCGAAAAACCTTTTGTGGGAAACCCCATAAATTCTTCAAAGAATCCCAACGCTCTAACCACTAAGCTTACGTGCCGCACCATGGAAGTCAATAGATAGGTTTGCTTCCAATCGCGAAAGATTTTCATGCGACTATTCTAAAATCTGCATAAATAAAATATGTATATTTTCCCACGAGAGATGTGTTTCCATCAAATTGATTTGTTGCGGATTAAAGTATGTGCGTGATGACGTAGTGCACATGAAAATGTATTTTGCGGTTATATTCCCATGTTGGTTTCCATCGCATTTTCAACTCTAACGATGGTTTTCTCACAAAAAAAATGTTGTGTTATATAGTGATTGTGCCCACTCTGGTATTGGCACATGCGCCATACACAACATTTTGCAGTTAGGTTTACAGTGCGTGTATAGCCAATACATGATATGATTAGTATAGACAAAAGAGAGATATTATGTTAATTTAAGGCGCATCAAGCTCATCATCACCTTGCACTTTCACTAGCCTGTGAAGTTCATCATAATTTATTTCATCTGTAGCCTTATAAACTGCGTGCTTTCCCGAGTCATAGTGAGAGGTCCATGTGTTTATGGATAATTCCATCGCATGACTCCAAGTTTACTTCCAGATGAAGGTTATTATATCAATATTTGCTCAGAGGCGTTTCCACAGCCAATTCCTTCATAATTAATTTTAGACACAAAAAGATTCCACCATGTCGAATGAACAAATGATCTGTCAGCATATACAATTGTACCAACACTTCCTTCAAACACAGCTGTCGTTATTATTATTACTTTTTTATTAATTATGACTTTACTCACATAAAAACAGTGGATGGAAATGTGGTTTCAGAGAGTGTCGAATTTAGACAACAAAAAATGTAATTGCTAATTTGTTATGTGAGGTTTTTGATCAATAGAAGTTCGTAATTGTTAGGTTGTTAATTAAGAATGTACTGGTATAAGTGGA